>NC_091191.1:39373857-39411352 GCF_040958095.1 Procambarus clarkii
AAACTAATCAAAAGACATATGTCTTTTGTCCCCCCCCCTGCACCCGAGCTTTTTAAAATAGTAAATGCCACTATTTTTGCAAAATTATTACGAGATCTATTATTCTAGAGAATAATGCATATAAATGCATATATGCATATAAATACAAAAGTAAATCAAATCTTATCCTTGTATAATATACAAGCTGATGTGAGATCCCTGTCTACAGGTGGACTGGAACTATTATCCAGTAGGCAGTCTACTGTATTTTATCAAACCGTTATTAGTATAATAGATCTCGTAATAATTTTGCAAAAATAATGGCATTTACTATTTTTAAAAGATTATTAGCAAATTTACAGAAATGGTGCATTCGGAAGACAAAACCAATTTTTCACTTTTGACAATTGAGCACCTGCTACATCCAGATTCTAGGGAGGAAAGGAAGGACGATCTTACTGGATCCCATAGCCTCTCCGAGGCACAAACCAGGCTTTTACATAACCCCCCCCCCTGCACCCGAGCTTTTTAAAATAGTAAATGCTACTATTTTTGCAAAATTATTACGAGATCTATTATTCTAATAAGAGTTTGATAAAATACAAACCCTGGGGCCATAGAACGGCTATTTAATCCCCTTGAACGGACCTGTGCATGGGCCACTGAGGCATCGAAAAAAAACAGACCGGCTTGGGAAAAAAGCAAAATTGCCGGTCTATGGCCCAGCTGATGGCTGTGCATGAATGGCTAATGGCTAATGGCTGTTAGTTATGGAGCTAGGTTAGACTATGTATGTTTAAATCTCTGATTTAAACAGAGCCAGTGTTCAGTCAAATAACTGAATTTATCAAATCTTATCCTTGTATAATATACAAGCTGATGTGAGATCCCTGTCTACAGGTGGACTGGAACTATTATCCAGTAGGCAGTCTACTGTATTTTATCAAACCGTTATTAGTATAATAGATCTCGTAATAATTTTGCAAAAATAATGGCATTTACTATTTTTAAAAGATTATTAGCAAATTTACAGAAATGGTGCATTCAGAAGACAAAACCAATTTTTCACTTTTGACAATTGAGCACCTGCTACATCCAGATTCTAGGGAGGAAAGGAAGGACGATCTTACTGGATCCCATAGCCTCTCCGAGGCACAAACCAGGCTTTTACATAACCCCCCCCCCCTGCACCCGAGCTTTTTAAAATAGTAAATGCTACTATTTTTGCAAAATTATTACGAGATCTATTATTCTAATAAGAGTTTGATAAAATACAAACCCTGGGGCCATAGAACGGCTATTTAATCCCCTTGAACGGACCTGTGCATGGGCCACTGAGGCATCGAAAAAAAACAGACCGGCTTGGGAAAAAAGCAAAATTGCCGGTCTATGGCCCAGCTGATGGCTGTGCATGAATGGCTAATGGCTAATGGCTGTTAGTTATGGAGCTAGGTTAGACTATGTATGTTTAAATCTCTGATTTAAACAGAGCCAGTGTTCAGTCAAATAACTGAATTTATCAAATCTTATCCTTGTATAATATACAAGCTGATGTGAGATCCCTGTCTACAGGTGGACTGGAACTATTATCCAGTAGGCAGTCTACTGTATTTTATCAAACCGTTATTAGTATAATAGATCTCGTAATAATTTTGCAAAAATAATGGCATTTACTATTTTTAAAAGATTATTAGCAAATTTACAGAAATGGTGCATTCGGAAGACAAAACCAATTTTTCACTTTTGACAATTGAGCACCTGCTACATCCAGATTCTAGGGAGGAAAGGAAGGACGATCTTACTGGATCCCATAGCCTCTCCGAGGCACAAACCAGGCTTTTACATAACCCCCCCCCCTGCACCCGAGCTTTTTAAAATAGTAAATGCCATTATTTTTGCAAAATTATTACGAGATCTATTATACTAATAACGGTAAATAAATAATAAATAGTAAATAAATCAAAATCAGTTACATTATTTTATCTTATTCATAGCATAAATGTTCTCGAAGATTACTAAAAAGAAATTGAATTAGACTACAGCAAATTGGCAAACTTTACCTTGTATCTGTTTCCACCGAGTTTGTTTGGGGCGTTCTTCAACATATCAGCAATACTTGTCTCAACATCTCTTTCAGTTGCATTAGTGTGGGTGTTGATACAGGCTTCTGGAAATTTATAAGAATTAATTAATATATATAATTATAATTCACTTTGCTATTCCCCATTCCACAGTCCTCTCGTCCTTCCCACTTCCCTGTCCCCACATCATCCCCACTATTCCCACTTCCCTGTCCCATCGTCCTCCTTACCATTTTCCCCTCCCCTGTCCTTCTTCCTCCCCCACCATCTCCCATTCACCTGTCCCTTTGTCCTCCCCAGCATTCCCCTGTCCCCACCATCCCCAACTCCCCAGTCCCCTCGTCCTCCCCACCATTACCCTCTCCTCTGTCCCCTCGTCTTCCCCACCATACCCCCCTCTCGTCCTCCCCACCATTCCAAACTACCTCATCCGATGCATTCTATAATGGTCTGATGCTTCCATCAGAAAATTGGGAACATCAAATGATCTGATATTCCCATCACTGAAAAATAAGAACAGCTAAAAAAATGAAATGAAAAAAAATAAAAAAATAAACTATACTCATGAAATGAACAGTATGGTAAACAACACAGCTCAATTTCAATGCAATGTCACACAAAATTATTAAATCGAAATGAAAATAAATTGAAATCTATGAAAATTCAAATTATCAATACAATCGGAAATATTGAAATAATATCGCAACATAATATAGTGTGGGTTGCTCTTACGTGCAACAGACGGTGCTGTTTTTCAAAAAAGGCATGGTTTTACCTGTCACAAGTGTGGCATCTATACTTATACTCACGAAATGAACGGTATGGTAAACAACATAGCTCAATTGCAATGCAATGTCACAATAACATTTAATAACAATAATAACAATAACATTTAAATATACTTTAAGATATAATCTAGAAGAAAATAAGAACATTGAAACGGTTCATGAACTCGATTTCAATAAAGGACACTATGGGGAACTTTGAAAAACAGTTAATGAGTATAATTAGACAGACTTGTTGCTAGGCAGAGGAGTAAATAATGAGATATATGGCAAATTTTGCAAAATATACGGCACACAAACATTCATACCCAAACAAAGCAAAATGCTAGGTAAGAACAAAGCAGTTGGCCCGTAGGGGAAAGGAGATACCCACAAGACTGGAATACAAGTCATTAACAAGCACACAAGTACTACACTACACAACAACCGCACTACTACCAGAACTGGACGAATCACTACCAAAACAACACATTGCACATCACTACCAAAACAACACAACACAACACAAGCATTGGCAAAGAATTATAGACCAGTTGCACTAACATCCCACATAATAAAATTATTTGAGAGTGATCAGGAGTCAGATTACTAGTTTTATAGAGACCAATGACCTCCACAATCCAGGCCAACAAGGATTTAGAGCAGTTTCTATGATCGAGCCACTGAGATCTATAAAGAATTCTGATCAAGAAAGAGATCTAGGGGTGGTTTTAGATAGAAAACTATAACCTGAGGATCATATTAAGAACATTCTGCGAGGGGCCTATGCTACACTTTTTAACTTTAGAATTGCTTTTAAATACATAGGTCAAAAAGTTTTAAAAGTTTTAAAAGTTTTTTAAACCTCTCGTGTATCATGAGTGTGTTAAAGCATCAGATGGTGCATTCAGATGATGAATATTACCTAGTTCCTTCATCTGGGAAGAATGAACACATATTGGTGCATTCGGATGATAAAAACTAACTACTGTAGTTTAATTGATCAACAGACTGTATATCATATGCAGACTGTATGTGGATCTGCGGGCCACTCCAAACAACAGCCTGGTGGACCAAGCTCCACCAGGGCTAAAGCACAAAGTGATATAGATGTGATAGAGAAACTAGGTCAAATGGAGGAGTAGGTCTGTATATTAAACAGCACCTGACGTGCACAGAGCTACTAAACTCAATGTG
The DNA here is from genome assembly GCF_040958095.1 of Procambarus clarkii. NCBI lineage: Eukaryota > Metazoa > Arthropoda > Malacostraca > Decapoda > Cambaridae > Procambarus > Procambarus clarkii. Next base: position 39,377,879 of record NC_091191.1, read on the forward strand.
GTGGTAGAGTGGTGGGGGGGGGGAAACATTGCAGAAAAAAACAAAAATACAATTTGGTCAACAAAACAGCATTGTTTAAAATAGAAGACATGGGTTGTCATTTTGGGGGTAAGGTAGGTTACATTGAGTTAATTAGTTAGTACTTAGTTTTTATCTTAAACTGGTTGGGAGAGGTACAGTGTTGCTGTGCTGGTGAAAGAACACCTAAAGGTAAATTAAATAATGATTGCGAATCCACAAGAAGTTGACATAATATCGCTAGAGATCTGCAATCAGGATGATAAACTTTCCTTAAAGAATTTGACAAACACTTGCTGATAGGACATGAAGTAAATGAAATGTATGTCAAGTTTTGTGAAATATATGATAAAAGCACAACAAAATTTGTACCAAAGGAGAGATGCAGAACTAGGAAAAGGGGTTTGTTCAACAGAAATTGCGAGAGGGCCTGAGACCCAAACACACACAAATGGAATCAATATATAGCAAGAGGCCAAACCCCCAAACATACAAGCGATGCAAAGATGCGAGAAACAGCAGCAGCATTAAGGAGAGGGACTTAAGGACCATAAATAAAGTGTGAAAATAAACTCGAGTAAATTTTTTTAACTACTCTCGACAGTGAAGAAAAACAAATATTCAGACGATTTGTGTTAGAATCATTAATCTTACACTTTCGGTCATATTCAACAACACAAATACATACACACACATTCCTGTTGCTGTAGCAAGTGAAGAATTACACACACAGATCACAATAACGTGATGCATCAAATGAACAAATCCACAAGGGCCGTGACGAGGATTCGAACCTGCGTCCGGGAGCATCCCAGACACTGCCTTAATCGACTGAGCTACAACAGGGTAAAAGGGTTGAAACCGAAGTTCTACTGAACTTACTGGATCCCATAGCCTCTCCGAGGCACAAACCAGGCTTTTACACAACCCCCCCCCCCCTGCACCCGAGCTATGTCAACAGGCTGTTCTCCCTCTTCGCCCTTCCGAATGCACCATATCAGTAAATTTTTTAATAATCTTTTAAAAATAGTAAATGCCACTATTTTTGCAAAATTATTACGAGATCTATTATTCTATAGAATAATGCATATAAATGCATATATGCATATAAATACAAAACATAAATACAAAAGTAAATGTAAATAATTTTACCTTGCACCTAGATCCACCAAGCCTGTATGGCGCGCGTTTCAGTACTTCGGAAATCTAGAACTATCTTGAATCTCTAATCTGCAATGAAACAATACATATTATTGCACTTACCAAAACATGGATGAATGTAGAAAATACAGAACTATTAGCTGAATATCAAATAAATGGATTTAATCTATTTCACACAGATAGATATATTACACCGTGTATATTAGGTAATACCTAACATACACGCCTCCACACACACTACATTTGAAATGTAGTCTCAAAAAGACTACATTTCAACAGCAAAGATTACTCCATAAAAAAATAATTAAATTATTGACCAACATGAGAGAGGGTTAGCCAACATGAGGGTTGTGTTGATTGCCTGAAAATATTTAAATTGTGTAATGTATTGAATGGCATTTTTCAAGTTACAACATTTTTTAAATTACTGAACTAGGTTCTAGGCTTTGCTAGGCTTAATTCAATTATTACAGATAAGCCTAACCTAGCCTAGAACCCAGTGGGTTTTCTTCCTATTGGGGAGTGTTGTACATGCCTCGCCTCCACATACACACTAGCACAGCCAGGCCTCGCCTCCACATACACACTAGCACAGCCAGGCCTCGCCTCCACATACACCAGCACTGCCAGGCCTCGCCTCCACATACACACTAGCACAGCCAGGCCTCGCCTCCACATACACCAGCACTGCCAGGCCTCGCCTCCACATACACACTAGCACAGCCAGGCCTCGCCTCCACATACACACTAGCACAGCCAGGCCTCGCCTCCACATACACCAGCACTGCCAGGCCTCGCCTCCACATACTCACCAGCACAGCCAGGCCTCGCCTCCACATACACCAGCACTGCCAGGCCTCGCCTCGCCTCCACATACACCAGCACTGCCAGGCCTCGCCTCCACATTTAAACCAACCAAGCCCACAAATACGTTAACATGGACCAGCATTACACCGTCTAACATACTCTGTCAGATGTAACAACTAAATTTGTGAATTCAAGACCAAATCTATTGTATAACACAGTGTTAGTACGAGAAAAACATTACTTACATTCGAAGCCGTGTTTTAAAATGGCGGCGGTCTTGTACTGACGCTCCAAACTGTGTGTTCGTTTGCGTATGATGAACGTGTGACAATTTACTACAACAATTATTTAATTATTCTTATTCTTTATTTTAATATTTTTAGGGTACATGAAATTTCAAACTTATTTGCACACAATAATATAATTGCATTGTCATAACCTTTATATATTACGGAAAATACGATGACATGAACGAAGTCAAAGTGAAGTTGAAGTCAAAGTCATTCGCCGAACGTATTAGTCATTTTTTTTCATACATACATAGTTGATTTACAAACATAATGTTGGATTTATAGATAGAGCTAGTGCATACAATACCTAAAGCCACTATAGTAGGCCTATATAGCATTTCAGGCAACCGGGCAGTATATATGGACCCCTTACTCAAATCTCTGAATATGTTAGATATTAAGTCCCTGCACATACTCTCATGTGTATTTTATATATATAAAACGCTGCACTGTAATGTCAATCCTGACCTTAAAAGCTTCCTAGAAGGTTGTAACAGATCCCATGAGCACCACACCAGAAACAAATACCTATTTTATATTCCAAGAGTACGACTTAGTCAAACTAGAAATGCTTTACAAATCAAGAGACCTCGAATGTGGAATGACCTTCCCAATTATGTTAAAAACTGTACCTCTCCCAACCAGTTTAAGATAAATAAAGATAAATTTATAAGTTAAGAAAAATTCCACAAATCAACAACCCTGTTACTGACCCTGTATTTACCCAAGTCTTTCCTAAATCTAAACTTATCCAATTTATACCCATTGTTTCGTGTTCTATCTTGTGTTGACAATTTTAATACCCTATTAATATCCCCTTTGTTATATCTATTCAGGAAATTGTGGTTGATCTCGAACCCATTGATAATGTGACGACTTATACAGAATTTTGTAACTATATCATCAAGATTGTAACCAGCTTAGCTAAATGTAGTGTGGGGTTCAGTCCCTAAGCCCATATATGTGCCTCTCTAACCATTTAGGTTACAGGGCAAAAACATAAAAACAAAGGTAACTGCAGAAGGCCTATTGGCCCATACCAGGCAGCTCCTATCTATAACAGATAAACACTAAGTACTACCTAATTAACTCAATGTAACCTACCAACCTAACCCCCAAAATGTCAATCCATATCTTTTATTTTAAACAATGCTGTTTTGTTGACCAAATTGTATTTTTACTCTTTTTCTGTCATGTTTCTCCCACCCCTGTTTTTTCCCTTTTTTCTTATTTTTTCTCAACATAATTCATACTTTAATTATGCGGATCAGGACATCACCTGATCAAACACATCAAACATCGTTTGACCACCATCAAACACACACATTTCGTGTGTGTTTGACGCTCACTGATATGTACCAGCGTTGTTTTATATATGGTGCTATTCTATCTTACGCTTTGTTGCTCTTTTTTACCTACGGGCTCATAGAACATTCTATTGCGAAAACATTGGCACAAAAATGAATGACGTACATACAATAATAATGTCAGGACAGTGATATAATTATAAACTTTCAAAGCACTGTATCGCCCATGTGTCGTCTTGTCACCAATACTGGGTAACAGTTCCGCCACTTCCCACACTCTTGCGGGTGGGCAGCGACCATTATTCTACGTTTATATTCATATCACCGTGTTGGGAATTTCATTGCGAGTACATTGATACCAAAATTAACGCTGTAGGACAAGTGTGGAAGTGATAACAATCCCAAGAGTAAAAACATTTTGTTGCTCTTGGGCACTCACGGCGAGTCATCTACGTAGGTATTTATTGGGTGCTGGTATTCATATAACTTTTGGTGACCGTTTTTGCTGATTTTCTTCTAGAGAATGTTATTGCGAACACGTTGGTACCAAAATGAAATACATAGCTCGAGAACTAAGGTCAGGAGAGTAAAAAGAGTATACACATTTTTGTTTTGACGCTTAATTAAGGTTATTGTGAGTACTCATCGCCTGCCTAGAAACTGGAACTAGTAATTCCATCTATCATACATATCATACAAGAGGAGCCACACATCTATGGATCATCCAATAAAATCAGCAGACTTCTAGATGTTACTACTGCTCGGCTTAGACTCGGTTACAAGTATCTCTGGGAATTCTCATTATCTGCTGATGTAGACCTGACCAAATGTAAACTGTGTCAACAAAATTATTCGCACACCCTCCGTCACTATGTGATGGAGTGCGAAAAGATACATGAATTTAGAGACAATTCTATAACCAATGTTCCAGCGATGTGTCAATATTTCATTCAAAATGATCTGCTACCAGAAATTTTAGCCAAATATCCCCAGTTTGCTAACTGTAGATAACAACTAAGTGATTGTAACCTATCCACCGCTGCCCACTGGATGGGGGACGGTGTGCAGGACAAACATATAAATTTTGATACTAGCTCTCCACATATGTCAGTTGCTTAATTTAGAACCTGTACTTGAGGTCGATCTCGAACCCATTGTTGATGTGATGACTTATATTGAATTTTGTAACTAGCTCATCAAGATTGTAACTTGCTTAGCTAAATGAATTGTGGGGTTCAGTCCCTGAGCCCATTATGTGCCTCTGTAACCCTTTCCACAACCGCCCACAAGATGGGTATGGGGTGCATAATGGGGTGGGGTGTCTTGGCCAAACGTGCCACATCAAAACCACAAGTTGACATTGAATGTGAATTAACAATGAGACAAGTAAGATTTATACTAATACATTTATACTAACTCTGTTGAGCGTTGACCATTTATACATCAAATCTGTTGATGTGAGCACTTTAGTTTAGTCTGCCGTTTAAAGAAAAAAAGAGCATATCAATGGTATATCACAGAAAACGAATTTATCATAAACTCATGTATTTGTCTTATCATATTGAACTGCATTCATATTTTTAATATATAACAATATGAATATACAAATTTCTGTAAATCCCCTACCTTGTTGGAATCTGTGGAAATGAATGAGCAAATGTGCTGGCTGAAGGCGCTGAAGGAAACCACATTGGTTTCATTTTGGATACAAATGTCCATGGAAATTCAAAATGGAAACTAATTATATAGTTGAACCTGCAGAGACGAGTTTAAGAATCTGTGTTGAGAGTGATGGACACAGCCTTCACAATTATACTTCAGAGAATGTAAACATCTAAGAGTCATTAGAAATATGTGTAGAATAATAAACCCTACATTGTTTGAGTTAGGGAAAACACCATTTGTGATATATAGATACTATAGCTGTTCCTAAAGATTCACCCTTTTTTGCACCAGCAAGATAACATATAAGATTTTAAGAGTTGACGAATGTTAATATTCTTGTTTGATAAACTGTGAACTTGAGACATAGTTAATAAGAACATATTAACACAACAAAATGTTTTCAAAATCCTTAACACCACTTTCCAGCAACTTATATAATTTATATAAATTATTTTAGAGAATAATACATAAATTATATATTTAAACATGATATAGTGTTTAGTGGAATGTATAAGGAGTCAAATTGTATTAAAAAGAGCAATTTTTAGAAAATTTGGAAAAATACTTTTTTCTGTTCAAATTATAACTAAATGGATTATAAAGGTTTCACTCAGCCAATATATATCATTCACAATTTATTAATGAATTTTACAAAAAAACACCATAAATTTTATATTTAAACATGTAAAAACTATTTGTTTTACATTTGGAAGAAAATAATTGTAGAAAAACAATTTATAATTAAACCTTTGTGTTTGGATTTTTTGAGTAAAAGTTTCTCAAAGGCTCTCCTGCACCATTCTCAATGCAAATCATTCCCACACCTATGGCAAGAGATAGGCGAACGTTGTGTAGATGATTTGTGTTTGCTGGGTAGTCGTAATACTTCCAGTTCATGTTGTCTCTGTCTTTCTTTTTCTTCTCTTTCTCGTTCTTCTCTCTCTCTTTCTCGTTCTTCTCTCTCTCTTTCTCGTTCTTCTCTCTCTCTTTCTCGTTCTAATTCTAAACGCCTCATCGCCAATTCCTTTTCTTTCATCTCCATTTCTTTATCTTTTAATTCTCGTTCTACTTCTAACTTCTTCCACTCTATCTCGCGATTGATCTCTAGGGCACGCATTTTGACTGTTAGGAAGCTGATATTAAGCTCACCTGCATCACTGTCAATGTCACTGCCCTTATCTTCCTTTTCTGTGGAAGCTATTTCCTCACCTTCCCTTGTACTAGGAGTCTCGCCTTCCTGTTTCTCTTCTGCCTTCAGGTGCCGGTGAACCTTGGACAAGATCTCCACACGGGAATCACTGGCACGGATCTTTATCTCCAGGTAGGCGCTCACTAGTACAAGTTCCGGTTTGCTCAGATACTTTAATCTGGCAAGACAGTCCACTCTGTTCAGAAAAGCCTGAACATCGTCCAGATCATCGATGGTAGCTTTTTCTGCCATTGTCACAGATGGAACACTCAACTAGCACTTAACTCACCGCTTACACGTTAGCACTTAACGCACTGAGCACTGTTCTACGTCAATATGGCCCTTTATCGCACCAAACACTGCACTTGCCAATATTGCACGTAATTACTTCGGGCACCGCACTACCCAATATTGCACTGAGTCCAAGCAAACACTTCGCTCTACAATATTGCACTAAATCACTGAGCACCGCACTAGTCAATATTGCACTTAATCGCTTAATCACAGCGAGCACCGCACTGCACAATATCGCACTTAGTCACTGAGCACCGCACAGGACGTATAACGTCACAATCGTCACACAGGGGGAATTATTTACAGGGATTACGCCACTTCACCACCCTGTCAAACATACTTAACAAGGGGACGGATCCCGCTGGGGATGCCAATTATGTTACGGCCCTCTCGGGACGCAACGGGGTTCTTACTCTGATGTAGTTAGAGGAAGATATATATCCGGCCCCAAGCCAGTAGAGGCTATCAAGGGATGCGATCCGTGACGCAATCTAGTCTTCTGCTGAAGACTCTTGATCAAAAAGCTAGGTGCTGAGTCCGCGGTGCTTTCTTCGTGGCCTCAAGACGTGTCTTCTGAGAATACCGAGCCTACCCTGGCCACAGGTCAGCCAAAACACAGGTCCACTGGGGGCACCGTCGTGGAGGCCGTCAACCACACGTCCAGCAGGTCTGCTGGCAGGTACTGAGCCACCAAGGCTGGTACGGCCACTCCACGAACGATAAAAGGGGTACGCCCTAGACAGGAGTCTCGTGTGATATCACCAATCACCCTCCTGTCCTCAATACCCCAGTGGATTATCGTCTCCAACCGTCGGTCCCGGGTAAATCCTTTCACTGCCACTCCAATGGCAGGCTAACACACCACAGTGTTCTTCCGGGGGGACGACGTCACAACAGCTGCAGCAAACTTCACAGTATGGAGACTGGCTGCCTAGGGTAGACTGACTCCACCTTCAACACAGTGGTCCCAGGTCGGCTCTGTAAGCAGACACGTCATCAATAACTGGGACACTAATACACCACACTCACAGGCTCAGATACAAACGCCCGACATATCCACTCCATAGATGGCGCTGTCGTCGGAGCACCACCTCACCAGAGGTCAGGAGCGGCGGTGTTGAGCGCTGAACCAGACTAGAAACTGGTCCTCGAGGCCAGTACACGCTGTCCTCACTAGGTGTCGTCGTTCGTTTGGAGGGGGTTTCGGGAGCTGACCCACAGATGGCGTGTTTGTCACTGCTCCAGGCTCGAACGCTGGATCCGGGTTCGTAACAATCCATATAAGGGGACGGCATTGTCTACTTCTGATCATATTACTATTTTCTACCTTGTTTCTATTTATCAATGATAACTGATCGTTTTCAAGCATAATAATATAGTAGTCACTGTTTATACTTCTTTTGTTTTGTATAGTCGGAGTTGCTACTATCCCAAAGATTTCTCTTTCACAGAAACATATTAAGGATAAGAGAGCTGTGTCCCCATATGATGGGTACTGGTCTAATTTTCCTGGTGTGGATGAATCTGTTCCATTATTATGATTATAATTATTATTGGTTTTGCCGTTTAAGCCTTTAGAACGAATAAACATATCAATATCATTTATTTGATGAAGGGGTATATTGAAAGCCCCAAATTCTTTCACCACGTCATATATGGTATAAGGTTTGATAGATATGAGTCGACTGTATTACTGTTTGACTATTCCATCATCATAATTTGTCTTATAACTCTTTCTTTTCCTTCCCAAAGCATTATAAACAGCCCAGTTATCTATCAGTATGGCTCTCATATCTGAATATTTAGGGTATTTATTGACAATATATTTATATGACTTACTAACACCATATTTATTTTTAGATAAAACACAGTCATAATACGTTAAAATATGTGTAAAATATTGACACATGTTCAATAAAGTTAAAACATTTTGAATATATGATCGTTTTCCTGCTGTCCATAAAATAAGAATATTGTGTTTGTTGGTGGCTTTCATATAATCTAACATCTCATATAAAAATGGCCGTGTATATACTGAGGGAAAACTATCTGACAAATTCAGTTGTAAATGTTGTTGTTCATCATATATGGCTAATGTATTATCGAAATCAAAAACAAGAAGAGCTGGTGCTCTTTTTTCCTCGTTAAGATATCGTACATATTTATAAAAAAAACATATCTTGAGTAAAATCTTCAGTATCTAACATTTGTTTACTGTTAAAATAATTATTAATATTATCATCATTATTATTATTATTACTATTGTCATCATTGTTTATTGGTGACAATATATCAGTAGTAATTGTAGATGTTGCAGTGGATGTAGTTGTTGTTGTTGTTGTTATTGTTGACGTAGTGTCACTAGTTGTAATAATTACATTAGTATCACTAGTTATATCAGAAGGAAAATATGATAAAAGTGGCTTTGTAGTCATATTCCAGGACATTGTTTTCTTATTTTTTTAAAATTAATTAAATTGTTATTAAATTGTTTTTTTATTGGTCTTTGAAGGTAACAATTGGTAACATGGGATGCCCGAATAATGTGGAAGGAACATGTTTTATTACTTCTTCAATGAAATGTTTGTTAGAGTGTCGCATTTTCTCAGTGGGAAGTATATTTTTATCAAGTAAACATTTTAAATGAATCATGGCATGAACAATAATAACACAGACGTTAAGAGCTGACATTCCCATTCCATTTAGACTAGTGTTGAACATTTCTCCATTAGACATATTTACAAATGTATTATATAAAATACGATGGGAACCTAACACCTTATATCGTTTATCAGCTCCAGGCATAACCAAACTATAAGCATCTAGGCCACTTACAAGAGACCGATCATTATCCTTGTTTATATAATTTTTATCATCATCTGTTTTTGTTTTATATATGTTTATTAATTCATTTATTGAATAAAAAATATACACATTATTAGTAGTATTGTCCAAATAAAGATTAATATACTCACAATCTTGAGGATAGAGGAGTTTACCATTTTGATCTCTATCACCTTCTAACGCCAAATTCAAAATTTCCTTATTTACTTCTAATACATTTTCCTTATAGTCGATAAAATGATAATTTAGTGGGGGTGATCTTAATTTTTTTTGGATTTCAAACCAACCCTCAAACAAATATTGATCAGCAGCTCCAAACAAATTTTCAATTGTTCTAGACATAAGTTGCTGAGCCACATGTCCCATAAATCTAATCCAGTTATGATAAACTTTATTTATAATAAATTGAGCACTTTCATGTGTATAAATTAAAGCTGTTATTGGTTCAGCTTTAATGATGTTACTCTTACCTAAACACTCCTCAATATACTGTAAACGTCTTTCAACTCTAGCTATTCGCGTTCTTTCCTCTAAATCATAATCATCAATATAAACATCCCTATTAAAGTGATTTTTCTCGTTTTTAATGTGACCATCTCGGTTTACATGATATGCGTCACTAGAGGGTAAGAGTCCACCTGCTGTTTTGACAAATGGTATGCGGTATCGACGTTGTTGTTGTTGTTGTTGTTGAGATTTTCTTCGATTTTGTTCACTTTTTCTTTCACTAGTTGTTCTTGGTGTTGGTGTTGGTGTTGGTTTAGATTCTGTTGCTGTTGTTGCAGCTGTTTTGTTTTTTCTAATTTTATTATTAGATTCTTCATTTGCACTGGGACTGTAAATTCCTCCTTTTGATGGGAAATATGCCATTGAGACAAAATTTTCAATTTTTTCTTTTTCCTCTTTCTCTTTTTTTTAAAGAGGCTATTATTATTATTATTATTATTATTATTATTATTATTATTATTATTATTATTATTATTATTATTCATTTTTAACTATAAAGAAAACCTTAAGAGTGAAAATAATATCTAGGAATAAATTAAAATTCAAAAGGAGTCGTATCACGTGATTATATTATTTTTAAAATTATTTCAGAACTACAACAGAAAGGTGTTCACCTGCTGAAACCTCATGCGTGTACTGAGGTAAGTACAATTCAACCCTTCCTCTTTCTCCTAGCATCAGGTCAGCACAGGTGGTGGTGTAAGAGCAGTATGATTGAAGTTGGTCTTTGGAGCGCCGCTACTCTGTGATAACTCAAGGAGGTGACAGTCTTTACTGAGCCTCCATTCTCCACCTCGAGAGTGCTGTTCTTTGCCTCGGGAGTGCTGGTCTTTACTGCGCCTCCATTCTCCGCCTCGGGAGTGCTGGTCTTTGCCTCGGGAGTGCTGGTCTTTACTGCGCCTCCATTCTCCGCCTCGGGAGTGCTGGTCTTTAGTGCGTCTCCATTCTCCACCTCGGGAGTGCTGGTCTTTGCTGCGTCTGCTGCGCTGTCGCTCTATGCCTCGGGAGTGTTGGTCTTTACTGCGCCTGCTGCGCTGTCGCTCTGTGCCTCGGGAGTGTTGTCGCTCTGTGCCTCGGGAGTGTTGGTCTTTACTGCGCCTGCTGCGCTGTCGCTCTGTGCCTCGGGAGTGTTGTCGCTCTGTGCCTCGGGAGTGTTGGTCTTTGCTGCGCCTGCTGCGCTGTCGCTCTGTGCCTCGAGAGTGTTGGTCTTTGCTGCGCTGTCGCTCTGTGCCTCGAGAGTGTTGGTCTTTGCTACGCCGATGTTCTGTGCCTCGGGAGTGCTGTTCTTTGCTGCGCCTACTGCACCTGCACCGGCGCTCTGTGCCTCGGGAGTGTTGGTCCTTGCTGTCCCCCTCGAATTGTAATCTCATATCAAATCGTACCACATTTACCTTATAAGATGACAAAAAAAATAAAAAATCACAATCTTATGACAGATAATCTTATGAAAATTTGTAATGAGGAGTCTCAGATGATGATATAGAGTTAATTTTTTTTTTTTTTTTTTTACCTCATCCATGACTAGAGGTTCCTGTTCCCCCATTTGTAGAAAAGTTTCTATTCCAGCACTGAAACTCTGAGTGTCCATAAAGATTAATGATATCTGTTGAAATGAAAAACTATATGTTTTAATAATACTTTTTACACTTTTACATATATATATATAGTATATATATACGAACTCCAAGCGAGGTCTTTTCCCTTCACAGTGGAGAACTAATATAAGGAATATAAGGTTGAGGGTTGTCTTATATATCATACATGGCCATGTAGCCAATAATTTTCAATTTTATAATTTTCTTCTATCTGACTTTGGGGAAGTTCAAGTTATTGTGGATGAGGAAAAAGAGAGAGAATGAGAGAGAGAGAGAGAGATAGAGAGAAAGAGAGAAAGAGAGAGAGAGAGAGAGAGAGAGAGAGAGAGAGAGAGAGAGAGAGAGAGAGAGAGAGAGAGAGAGAGAGAGAGAGAGAGAGAGAGAGGCTTTATACACCTGCAGGGACAATGATATCTAAACCAGCAACGTATCACCTTCTTCTGCTGGAAATTCTTCACATATTTTTATCCATCCACCAGCTCTCGTCACAAATGGTGCCACTATTTCACTGGCATATTTGCTCATAAATGTTGCTATTTTTTCGCTCAAGTCCTCCATATTTTTGTCTTTGCAATACAAAGCCATCTGTCCACCAAAAGCATATAGTGCAATTATCCTGCCCCAAGTAATAGCCATCTTTTCACCTTCAAATAGTTCATTGAAAACTCCAACAAATGTCACATATCCAGTGTCATGAGTAATGTCCAATTTTTTAAATATTCCCTTAAATTGTTTTTCGTGACTGTGCACCATCGTCTTGATACATCTGAGGAGTGTTTCTTCAACTTTATCATTAGTTGTCGCCTTTGTCTTCTCCATCAGTGAAAACACAATATACTTGGCTAAACTCTCCGCCTTATTCTCCACGCTCTCTCCTTTCAGTGAAACTTCGGCAATATTAGCTTCATTCTGGTTACATCTTTCTACATTAAGCTCCTGTGTGTGATTACCTCTAATCATGGACAATGATAGTGGTCGTTACCCTGCACCAAAATCATATACAATAAGTTAGGATATAGCTTCTCTCTCTATATATATATATAATACATTTACCCCCCCCCCCAAAAAAAAAGTGTCAAATTGTTTTCCATAAATTACAACATAAACAAATAATGATTACCCGAAAAATAGTGTACCTGTCTATAAATAAAAAATAATAATGATATATATTTGTTTGATAGCTATATAAAGGAGTTGTATGGGAAAGGAGATTAACACAAGTTCCTACCTACCCCTGAGTCTCCTTAGTCTTTCCAAATAAGTAATTAAAAATGGTAATTTACGAAAATACCACTTTGGTGTTAACGGAACAGAATACATTCTCAGTAGAAGTTAGTGAAAATGTAATAAATGATAATAATGATGAATATTTTATTATTATCTTACATTATTCAATAACTTCTTTTGTTTTGTTAATGATAATATATTATGTATATTTGATGTCATATGATTGGTGTATTCAAAAATATAATGAATATTTAGAGAATAATTATAAGAAGAAAAAGGAGTATGCATATCAACAGACTATATAATAACATTATATAATGTTTCCTCATCAGTGTACTGTTTGTTACTTACTATAATCATTTAATATGGATCTAATTAATACATATCAACAGCTATTATCAAATATTGTATTTTCTCCTTTAAATGGATATAAAAAAAAGAAACAGAGTTCACAGACTCTAGCTCCAGTCCCCCATTTTGGTTCATACAAAAAATCATGTAGATTTCATGTAGAAAATCATGATTTCATGTAGAAAATCATGATTTCTAAATCTTCAAAACCTAATTTCTAGCATCTAATTATTACTAACACCCAAGAGGTCATGTCCTCTGCCTTCATTAACCATTAATAAAAAGTCTATGGTTTACGAACTCCACAGTAATTATTCTTTACATCCTTTCTGGTCTTATAATTATATAAATTTACACCAGTTAGTTTCTTTAATAATTTCTTCTTCTTCTTCAGGTGTCAAATCGTTAGTTATATGAAATATTTCTCTGATTTCTTCTACTGTCAATTTTTTAATAATATTGGCAAACATTTTGATTCCTTTGTCAGTTAGATCTTTAATATTTAAGTAATCAGCTGCCAAAATTATTGGCAATAATGTATCTTGTTAAAAAAAATCAAAATCCCATTTTGAAAATGACATTATAGAACTATCATTATTATTGTGATGGTAACCACACCATTCAATTATTTTTTTAAAAATAATAGTGTTTACATTTGGAAGAGGAATAGCTTCATCATTGGTATCATCACTCAAATCATTTAAAATGGTTTTTATAACACCACTCTGTCTGATAATATCATATTCTACTTCAAAAATATCACCATCACTACTTTGCAGTTTTATGATTGAATAAGGAGGAGGAGGAGGAGGATGTGGTAGAGAGGAATAAGAACTTGTTGTCATTATTTATTTCAGACTTTCTTGACTCAGTTGTAGAAGAGAAATACCCCAAATGAGGGATTTCATAAAATCTGAGGGTTGAAATGAATCGTGTTGTAGTTCTTGGTTGATCGGTAAATGCCTTGAGTGAAAGACTGCAATTGAAAATGTATTTTCATTAAGATGAGACTTGGGAAAATATTGAATGATATAATCAGAACCGAGAAGTTTTAAACTTGCTTCTTTATCATTAAGATATTTTTTACTTTTATTTACTAATTGATGTGGATCCCACTTACCCTTTAGATTTTTAGATTGAAGCTGAGAAGAAGGTATCACCAATATGGGTTCTAAGAGCAAAAAGATAATAGATGACCAATGATAAGCTACTACTAAACCACTGTCAGCAAGACTGAAGATACTAATAGGGTGGGGTAAATTAAAAACAGGTGGTATTTTAGGTTTTAGCATTGTAGTTGCAATCCAACCTGGATTGGTAACAATTTCAGAAAAATTAGAAATCGAAGTTGGAATAACCCAAGTGCATGGCAAATCACTGGTGAAAAATGAGAAAGATACTAACCCTTTCTTTTTTTTCAAAGTATCATAACCTAAGAGCAAGAGTCCTGGTAATTGGTGTAGTCGGCATCTTCCTGCTATATATTCATTATGATTATGGTTTTTATCATTAGAGAGTGAATTATATATTTGGCTACAATATTTGAGAAACATGGTAACAATTTGATAAAATCCTTTATTGTCATGTAGCGGAAGGTAATAATATTCATCAAATTTTGAATTATTCTCTGAGGAATTATTAATACTCCACGACCAACTTTCATAGGAAAAAGGCATATAACTGAAAGCACATTCTTTTAAGGAATTAACTTCTTTTTGACATATAAACATTCTCTATTTTTTTAATATTTTTTTTTTATATTTCTGATCTTTAGGTAACAAATAAAACAGCTATATATTTTATTATGTTATATTTATAACAATTACAAAATTGACTAAAAATATTGACTAAAAATAGAATATATAACTAACTACATACATAATGAATCAAGTAACCCTAAACAAAACCATGAACACTCTGACATTGTTTGTTTTTTAATATCTTTAACTATTTTCAAAATAATTATTTTTTCTTCTTCTGTATAATTAGCAAGTGTTTTTTTAGAGAACTTGGCTAAATTTCTAAGGGAAACAACATTTATTTGACCATTATATTTATGGTTACATTTATATACCATCTCATTAAGTAAACTCATATAAAGCCAAGAATTAGACATTTCTTGTTTAATACCATTTACAATTTGAGGATAATACTTAATCTCTTTTTTGTGGTCGTTTATAAATTGAAAACTGGATGCATGCCAAGACATTTTATGTAGATTCTGTAGTGTGTAAGCTAAAGATGCTACAAGTGATAATTTATTTAATTCATATGCACCAATAATATTGGGGTGTAAGAAAAAATAATCTAGTTCGTTACTCATCTTTTGATAAATTTCTTGGCATAGATGTCGTTGGTAACTTATCATTTCAAAATGTATTTGAATTTTGACTTTATTCCATAAAAAATGGGTAAATTTCTCAACCTTAATATAAACTTTTTTATCCGTTTCAATTGTTTGGTCTTTTATACGAAGAATAAATTTTAAATCAGTATTATTTATATATTTTTCTTTAATGGCTTTTGTTAACAACAAATCTTCAATTTCTTTTTGGACATAAGTTGGAATAAGTGGGGTAGCACATAACTCCCATACCATATCTCTAATACACATATCAAAATTGATCATTGAAGAATATTTGTTCATAAATCTATCCTTTAATTCTGGTGTAAGAAACATAGAAGTAAAATTATCTATTTCAGAATTAGGTATTATTTCATATATTTCAACCATTTTTGTTACTTATTCTTCAGTTCCTCTTTGTGTTAATGGTTCATATACATACTTCTTTTATACTATATACTACTACCCATCTAATAATGTAAATCTCTATGACTTTCAAAATATCCAATTTCTCATATAAATTAATTATCCCATATAATATTTAGGATCTTAATTCTTTTTTCTCTTGTTCCAAAATATACAATTTCTCATTTATATTATTCAATAACGTATTTATTTTCTTAATGTTTTGTTCTCTATTACTTTCCATAACAATATCCAATCTTTCATTTATAAAATTCAACCTGTTATTTAGGATATTAATTCTTCCGTCTACAATAGCAAATTGTCTTGATATAACTTTATCATGTAAACAACAACACCCAATATATTTTTCTTTTACTTGGATATTTTTGGGATTAATCTTTTCTATAAAATTTCCAGATTTTGGTTTAGCTTCTTCATTTACCTCTTGATTTTGTTCTTCTTTAGAAAACATCCGTTTTCGCTTCTTCCCACCTTCTTGGGACGTCTGTCGGTCTTCAATGGGGCCTCCTGTCCTTCTTAAGTTGGTTACACTTTTCCGGGGCTCTAGATTTTGTTCTTTAGAAGACTTCTTCCCGTCTTCTTGGGACGTCTGTCGGTCTTCAATGGGGCCTCCTGTCCTTCTTAAGTTGGTTACACTTTTCCGGGGCTCTAGATTTTGTACTTTAGAAGACTTCTTCCCGTCTTCTTGGGACGTCTGTCGGTCTTCAATGGGGCCTCCTTTCCTTCTTAAGTTGGTTACACTTTTCTGGGGCTCTAGATTTTGTTCTTTAGAAGACTTCTTCCCGTCTTCTTGGGACGTCTGTCGGTCTTCAATGGGGCCTCCTGTCCTTCTTAAGTTGGTTACACTTTTCCGGGGCTCTAGATTTTGTACTTTAGAAGACTTCTTCCCGTCTTCTTGGGACGTCTGTCGGTCTTCAATGGGGCCTCCTGTCCTTCTTAAGTTGGTTACACTTTTCCGGGGCTCTAGATTTTGTACTTTAGAAGACTTCTTCCTGTCTTCTTGGGCCGTCTGTCGGTCTTCAATGGGGCCTTCTGTCCTTCTTAAGTTGGTTACACTTTTCCGGGGCTCTAGATTTTGTTCTTTAGAAGACTTCTTCAAAACAAAGTTTTTTTTTTTAAATTTGTCCATTTTCACATGTTTCTTCTGGAGGTGGTTATTTTTCATTCACCCGATGATTCTGGAAATGAAGCATTAATTTAAAAATATAATTTATATATTTTTATCTCAACTATTATATAAGAACTTACAAAAGCTTATTTTTTATACAATATTATGGGTCTTCATTTCTTCAACAAATGTTTAACTAATACCAAGATAATGTTAACTGTTCAAAATGACAAAGAGCTAAATCAATATTTAAAGAAATTCTTTCCTTCAGGTCTTAGCCATTTAAAATATATTGGGATTGATGGTTCAGTTTTTTTCCATGCACATACCATAAAAGGGAAACAAGTTGGAACAATTGATATCAATGCTACAGCCCAAAAAGTATGTAATATAATTTGTGCCTATTGTGATATTCTCATGAATTTACTAAGTAACAATAACACCGATGATGATGATGATCATAATATTAATACTAATACTAATACTAATACTAATAATAAGGGAAGAACTTGTAATAATATGATAATACACTTTGTTATGGATGGAAAGTCTCTCTTTACAAAAAATCGTAGCAATCAACAAAAATCTGACCCGTTTTCCATTCTTTCTCCCCATGAAAAATTATCCTTAGAAAAATGTACAATTGCAATGATAAAAAAAAAAATGGACATTCAACATCCTAATATCATATTTCTATTATCAACTGAATCATTACCTTTTGATCAACGAAATGAGGGTGAAATAACTCTATTTCGTTTTATTAATAAAATTTTAAATAAAAATTCCCGTTACATAATTATAAGTAATGACTCTGATATATCAGCAATGTACATTCTTCGAGAGGATGATCGTGTTATGTTGGTTATCCCACCATATAATGGACAATCATGCATTGGATTAAACAATTATAATCATATTATGGTTAAATTAAATATAAATTCTCAACAACTATTTAGTTTAACAGTATTGTATTTTATATTTTTTGGAAGTGACTATAATTTAGGTCTCATATCTTGTTGGACAATCAGTAAACATGACATTTTAAAAAACGCCATTTTACATGAAGAAACAAATCTTGTTTCAATTTTTAATCAAATGAAAAGATGTCGTTCAACTAAAAATGAAGCAATCATATGGCAGGAGTGGGGGGATTCTGTAACATACCAAGACTATTTATTTCTTTTTAAATTAATTGTATATGAAGCAGTTCATAGTGCCCGATATTATAAATCATTAGGGAAAAGTAATCCATCATTATTAAATTTATATTCAAATAATCACATAAAAGTTTTAACTAAAACTATAAAATTAATTAAATAATAAGTAATTATTTATTACCTGTTAAAAACCTTAAGACAATTATTGTATTGAGTAGTAATATTTGTTCCAAATTCATCCTGAGGATTGAAATTCACATATATTCTAGGCTTTATTACAATGGGTTGTCTATGCCGATTAATTATATGGGCATGTCTCTTTTCGCGACTTACATTTTTATAGTAACTGGGTAAAATATCTTGAAGTTTACAAAAATTTAACTGGGATAGGTTGGTCGTATGAGAGAGAGAGTATTTTAATTGGGAATTATGAACAATAGCAGTTTTAAATAAACGTTTGGCTTCCATCCAATCAGATAAATTTGTAAATGTCCATAATATGATCTTGATTTTATCTTTAGCTTTAGGAACACATTTCCATTCATTACACCATACATCGTTAATCATTAGATTTGTTATTATATAATGCAAAATATCAATAATTAATCTTTCATTACACACAATGAAAACTGGACGTTGAATTATGGAAAAACATTGTGTTCAGTAGCAATGGTTTTAGCAGCAAACAATAGGCATTCAATCACCTCATAACCAGCAATAAAACCTGGCAAAGAGTACTGGTTGGAACATTTTTCTATAATTTTTTTATCATTCGAATTATATATGGCAAGTTTTACAATTCGACAATAATTTCCAGTTTTCTTGTTATGCAGACTCATACCAACTCCCTTGTTAGATATGTAGAATATGCTTTCCTGATCATCTACAGGGATATTTACATTTGTCTCATGTAATGAATATTCAACATATATATACATATCATGGGCCATAAATGGAAGTTTAATTTTTTGTCTTTTCAATACATCTGCCATTTTAGGAAGATTGTGGTGGTGGGGAGGATTGGGATGTTTGCTGCTGTGGTGATGACTGAGAGGTGAATGGTAATTGGGTATTGGGAGATTGTGGTATATAAGGATTTTGATGAGTATGGGTGGGGTTGACAGTGGGAGGGGGAGGGGGAGGAGGAGAAGTATGAGGAGGAGGAGAAGAGGTAACAACACTTGTTAGAGGAGGATGGGAATGATAATAACAGTAAGGAGAAGTGGGGGTATATTGACACTGACATTGATAATAAGAACTAGGGAATTGTTGATGGGGTGAATAATGGAATGAAGAGTGTGTATGTAGGGGCAGTTGGGTTGGTGGTGGTGGAGGTGGTTGTGCATATATTATGGGTGGGATTGTTTGTGCAGAATTTGTAAGATTTTTTAGTTTTTCATCAAATAATTTACTGATTTCTTCAGCCCTCTTTGTTGATTCTTTTAAATGAGATTCTTCATTTAGATGCTGACAATTTTTAATGTAATCGTCAATTATATTTAAAATTAATTCATTCTCCACGTTCTTAGTCCATTCTAAAGCTGGTCTGGCAGGGAAAACAGGAAGACTAATCAATAGTTGTGTCAAAGAATTAATAAGAGATTCTAGAGTTTCTTTGGTAACATAATTTAATGTATCATTATCTGTGAGAATGGGTAAATTTCCCGGAATTAACGTAGAATTTAAAAATTTTGTAATGTCATCAGTAGAATTGATAGGAAACTGTAAAGGGTTAGTAATCATATCATTCCCAACAACTTTAAAATTTATTAGATTATTAGAAGAACTATTCATGTTTTAGCATAAGATTTTTTAATATGATAAATAATATAAAAGGTATTTATTAAGACTATAAGTTATAATTATTCCAGCTGTCCTGAACTGAGCTCGGACTGGGGTATCTCATAATCATGGCAGATGATACTAAATCCACCCTTATTACATCTCCAATTGAATTAATAGACAGACTAGGAAAAGAAATTATTTATTATGCTGACAAATGTTTTTTGGACATACCCCAAGTTAAGATTTACAGTTTGTGTATGGGTTCCAATTGTGTGCAACTTAAGTATGATATTCGTCTAACTGCAAATGCGGTATCCCCTAGCTGGATATATGATCCAATGGAGCATGAGGATGAGGAATATGGTCATTTGGAATCTGAATTTCGCAATGCCCATATTATACTTCTTTGTAATCTAAGTGAATCAATACTAAATTCTATTTTGACAGGTTCTCTTACATTGAAAGATGTTAGAAAAACATTGCTTATATATAAGTTTGATGAGACTTTGTTGGATTTTGATGTTAGCCACATGGATGAAATAATTAAGGAACATCCCATTTCCTATAATCGAATTCCATATACCTATTTGGATTACTCATTCAATGGAACATCAATAAAAGAGGTTTGGGGAATACAAAACTCCCCTGAAAATATTTCTAAAGACCACCACCATAGAGAGTCATTGGTTTTGGATAAATACAAAACTATTGTCAGTTTGTTTAATAAACACGAAAACCGAGAGGGCACTTTGACAGTTATTACTGGTTTAATGGCCTCAGGAAAATCGTCTCGACTTTTGCAACTTACTGAAACACATTGCAGAGAAAATAAAAATAAAACCATTTTGATTTTGCCTAGATGTGTACAATTAAAACAAATAAAATGTCGATCAATAATTCCGACTGAAATCCAAATCCGGAGTGAAACTTACTTAGATTATAAAGACTATATTCTTCACTTTGATACTATTTTTATCGACGATGCTCATTTGTTTTATCCAGAAAATTTAACTGAATTTGTTCATGTATGTCAAGGTTGTGGAATCGATGTGATAATTGCAGGACTGAGTGTATCATCATTTAGAAATGATACATTTAAAGGTTTTGTTTTTTTAATGTCTCAGGCTAATAAAATAGAATTACAAACAACATCCTGCACTCTATGTAATTATCGTACAGCCAAGATATCATTTCGGTTTAATTGGCGTAAACCAAGTAATTTTGTGGGTGATCATCGTAAGTATTTAAGTGTGTGTTCTCCTTGTATGATTGAATTAGCACCATACTTTCTATGTCTTGGAAAAAGTAATTTTGACCAAAGTGATTTGGATAAAATGTGTGGTACTATTTTATAATTATTTATATATATTTCTAATATATATACAGTTTGAAAATTGTTATTATCAAATGACACATCCCAACATTAAATAATTTATTAACCGGGTTAAAACAGATGGACATATATATATATATATATATAAACAAAATAATTAAAATTAAGCATAAAAATGAACTCACTGTAGATCTTAAATATGATAAAGAAAATGGAATTTTTCTGGATGATGACGGTATAGTCTATTTCCCAGAAGTAAACAATGAAAATATTAATTCACAAATAATTAGAGTAAAAAGTAATCAGGTTGCATTATTTAGCCACCGTCCACAATTTATTTCACAAAAGAGAAAGAATGAAGATAATACTGAAATTCCTCCGAAAAGGCAGGAATCTTTATAATAAAGCTGATTATAACTGAAATAGTTTATCCGGATTCCATCTTTCGATATTAAATTTATCACACTCCAAATTTTGAAAAAAATAAAGTCCATTTTCCCCTTCAACTATTTTTGTTGATATTGTAAACAACATTTGGTTGTACATGTCGCTAATATATTGACCTCTAAATTTTACAATAAACATTATATGGCATAAACTATTGTAAATGTTTTTGTTGAGGGACAGAATAGGATTATTTATCAGAATGTTAATTTTATCTTGACTCTTACAAATATACTTAAATGTTTGTATATTTTTGTTTTGAAACATTTTAAAAAAATTCACATCATCTCTAGTTACTACTTTTAAAGATATAACACTAAAAATGTTATAAATATTGTAAAAATAATACATAGAAATACAATAAAGACTTAAAACATAAATGAAATATTTTAAAATAACGTTATTAATATTACTACTATTATCAACCAACATTTTCATTACATTTACAAAATATAATTTAATATATTATCCTCTTCAAACATGAGGTAGCTATTTACAATCTTATTAAATCTCTTACTACTGAAGTTATTGATTTCTAAAAGATTATTAACATCAACATCATTTAGACTGATACTACTACTGATGCTACTATCACTATTATTAGATTCTTCCTGGTTTATAGGTCGAAATACTTCATTAACATATATAGAAAGGGGAGGTGGCGTTGTTGGCTGTTTGTCATCTGATTGTCTTTCCATTTCTTCAATGTACTTTATTAATTCGTAGTCACAGGGGTATGTTTCCTGGCACGTGAGTCGATCTATAGTCACAGGGATATATTTATATTCCCTGGCCTGTGGGTATAGTAGTCACAGGGGAATTTTTGGTATTCCCTGGCGACGCAGTTATCGTAGTCAAGAGGGGTAGTGGGGCTGGGTGTTGGACCATGCACAGCGTGTGGCTCTAAGGAGATCAATGTGTTAAAGGTCAAATCAAGTCGAGAGAGAAAGAGAGAGAGAGATTAAGTATTAACCACATACGTAATATATAATATACCTGGATGAGCAATAGGTTGCCGGGGGTCAATTAAATCATGATAATCAGGTGGAACCACATTAGGTATAACCTCACCTGGGTTCCTAAATTGTCCACGTGTATCTAGTCGAACTATATGACCTGGTTGAGTGAGCATAGTAAACCAAAATACCACCCCTCAGTTACTCCCAAGGGATTAAGGGTAGTAAGTTCATGCCAAATACTCTCTGAGTAATAGCTGAATACAATTGGATGGCCCCAAATAGCATTAGATAGTCGACGATCGTCAGTCGTCTCATAAAAATGCTTGTCTTCATATCCAGGACTAACCGCTAATCGATAGATATATAGGGGATAAGTTTCTTGCCGGCGCCTATAATGATTAATCAATTTTGTCTTATGAACCACAGGCCAGTCATCTCCTCGTTCATCATGTCTCAAACGCCATAGTTTTTGGTGTGGATCAGCTTTAATGTGACGATTCATCCAATCACAGGCATTTACCTTTGCTATTGCCGGTTGATCTATAATAAATTCAACATCACTTTTTAATGTTGATTTGGCTTTAGACATCAGGGGTTGGAAAAGGGGTTCGAGTTCATAGTAAGTGTGCATTTGTAAAGGTTTGCCACCATTCTCTAGTGTATAGTAAGCCAAATCAACTCCATGAGGGTCCATTGTGTTATGACCAATTTTCACACAGGCATTACTAATCAAATTTTTTTCACGAAACAGGCCAACTAATGAAGGAATTAAAACCTCAACGTAACCACTGAAATAGTCACATGAGCAACCATATCCTTCTACATATTTATTAATTTCATTGTAATTATTTTCATTTAACGCGTCGTACACGCAAGGTGCCTTGGTATCAGATGGAACATTTGTTCTATATAAAGCGTTAGTAGTCGTGGTGGTGGTGGTTATGTCTAGAGAGGAAGAATTATTATTAAGGTGAACATGGATACAAGAAGGTTCCATTCCTTCTATATTCGGTACTGTTTCAGGAATAGAACATTCTACACATATGCCTTCTTTGACTGGATTAAATTTAGATATGTCTACAATATTCAGATCATGAATCCATCCAACTTTTTTGCATCCATTATCTATAGTAAGTTTGGACGTGGATTGATCACAATGTTTTCCACTAAATAATCCATGAGTTGTACATTCACACGTGAAATTGTAATCTTGCCATATTAATTTACCTAATGTGGTTGAACATACTGGAACTGTAGGTATTTTTAGGGGATTAGTAGGAGATATTTCAAACCAATATCCATCCTGCCAGGAGGCACTAGCTGGTAATATTTCATTACCTTCTTTAGAATATAAAGGATAAGGTAAAAATATACAACACTGATTTAGTTTCATACCTTCCCACACTTTACAGGCTTGATGATGATTGTCATCCTGATGATGTCCATATGTTGATAAAATTAATAATGGATTATTATCTAATGCATCATCATCGCTTTCAGCCTGATCAATATACCATTCTAATGACGATATATTTTTTTGTCTTGTTATACCATAGTGAAATAACTTTCTTTTTCTTTGTATCGCCTCACCTCCTATAATTATTGTACATATAAATAAGTAAATTATTATAAGAAAATAAATAATAGTAATCATTTTTATTTATTTCCTTTCATTGTCATATAATGTTCACGTGGTGAATCATAAATAGAATTCTCATTCATATATATAGTGGCTGAAGGCAGAGGATAAAAAGAAGGTGAAGAAGAAAAAGAAGAGGAAAAAGAAGAAGAAGGAGGGGGAGGAGGAGGATAGGGGGGAAGATTAGGGGGTAAAGGAGGATAGGGGGGAAGATTAGGGGGTAATGAAAAGGATGACATTATTAATGGGGTGGATTTTGGTTGTGTATTACTACTAGTTGTTAAAGTCATAGTGTTAACTGGAGTTGTAGTTGTAGTTGTAGTAGTAGTAGTAGTAGTAGTAGTAGTAGTAGTAGTAGTAGTAGTAGTAGTAGTAGCAGCATTACAATAGTGTTTATAACAATAATGACATAAACATATTGAAAACATTATATATATAATTAATATGGATATAAGGCATATACATAAAATAATAAAATATTGATTTATTATTGACAAATAATACACATCGATTAAATGCATGTGTGTATTGGGATTATTATTGTTCTCAATTATTTTTTTCAGGAAATTAGTAGATTGATGTGTATTTATTAGTATCTTATTTAGATGTGAAAATACCGTATTATAATTATAAAATAATCTTAATCCATCAGATGATGTTTCTGAAAAATTTGATAAGGCATAGCATGCTCTATTCAATTCTAATAAACTAACACCCGGATATAATATATGTTGTTGATATAAGCGATGACTAATATTACCACCACATAATATGTTTAATTTTAAGATATTATTAATAGAATAAATCCAAATTCCAGGTACAATAGGTATAAATATAGGATTGAATTTTTGTGTTAATTTATAATTACATAATTCTAAAATAGCCTCATCAGATTGATTAAAAGCAGCACTAATACAATTGTGAGATTTGTGTGAATTTAAATTAAAATATGAAAAACTAATGATGACTAAGGTACTATTAATAACATCAAAGTTTTCCTTTGACATTACCATATACCAATATTCACTTTCAATTTGTAATACCATTAAGTACTTGTTATCTTCAACTTCTAAAGATGCACTCCATTTTTCGTTAACATTTGTATAAACTGGTATTACTGAATACAAAAATCCATGATTAGGTGGATTATTGGTGGTAACTATGGGAAAATAAACTACTAATATAAACCTGTTATCAGTATAATATACTGACACCCGGCAGAGTTTATAATAAATTGACATTAAATCATCAATTGATGAAACATTAAAGATCAATTTTTTTCGATTTCGAATCTGAATTAAGTCCTTTTCAAATGGTAAACGATTGAAAATATATCTTGAGAGTATTCCTGTAGAATACATTAAATCTAATTCTACTTCTGTGTGTTCAATGTCTGATATAATTGTATTTATGGTACTATGTATAAAACTGATATATACACACAATTCTCTAGGATTTAATTCTGTTTTGTTAATTGAATTTAACATTTCAATTGTTTCCTTGAAAAAAATAATTTGTTCAGAAATAATTTCTTTATGTGGATATTTCCATACAAAATGATCATTGGATATTATTGTATCAGAATTTTTTAAAAATTTTTATTTTTTTATAAGTTCTTGTTGTCGATTAATAATTCGAATAAGTTTATAAATTCCATTAAATGTTTCAAAAGGATATTTTTGCTTACAACTATTCAAAAGAGTTAAAAATTGATTGAAAATGTTTTCATAAATTGTAAAGTTGAAGCTATAGAACAATCTTTCCTGTGAATCTACTAACAGTGTTTTATACTGGCGGGCAAAAACAACACCAGGTTTGATAATAACTTCAAGTTCATTGCTATCCACACTCCCTGATGCTATTAAAATTATTATGAATGTTAACATTTTTTTAAACATAATTTTAAGTTTTTTTTTACATAAAAAAATGGATACGAATTTTAACTGGCATAAAAAACCATCAAATGTTTTTGTAGCCTCTCCACCTAGTTCACAAATCGTATTTCAGTATAAAGACGAAGATGATGTCCATAAAAAAACATATACACTTTCAATTAAAGAAATACTCAACACTCCTGGAGGGGATGTAATTATAACTTGGGCCAATCGTAAATACATTAGTGACCTATTCAAACTAAAATTAAATTCATTAACTTCTTTGGAATCAACTTTTACGGAGCACAAACAAAAGGAAGAAGATACACGTATTGTGGGATGTCTTCCAGTGGTTCTTCTAGATATATCTACAACAGAAAATAATCTTATTCTAGATCCCCGTAGATTAACTAATTGGTTTATTCAAATCATAAGTCGAGTGATCCCCATTGAAACTATCCTTCCACCAGAATTAGTCAGGGAAGTTAACATGACGTTTTATATACGTGATACTAACATTTTTCTTCCTAGACATGGTGTGATGACTAACATTCCAGATCTTATATTTTCCGCTCTCAATACACTGGAAACTGAAAATATATGGGAATTAGGCGATAATGGAGAAAAATTAAGCCATGAATTGCTATCAATATCATGTATATTTAAACTCTTGATTCCCAAATTACAAAGTATATTTATTTCTTCACACAGAAAAAGAAATATTTCTGGTAAGATAAAAAGTGGAAAATTCAAAATATCTCCTGAATTCCAAAAAATACTTCATGAAAATAATTTATTAAATAAAATTGAAAAGTGGTCAGAAAATTCTCTTAAATTTATATCTGACAAACTTCGTGAATATTCCGTATTTTTTCTAAATAAACTGGGCGATGTAAATGATACAAATATATGGGCAGTTAAAGAATTTATAAATGTTGCTCAAAAATCTGAAACCATCCCAATCTATTTTAATGAAAATATTACTTTCCGCATTATTATTCATGCCATTGGTGAAATATTTCATTCTCTCTTTACAGATATATTGCCAAACGAGTCAATGGAATCAGCAATTCATGGCGCACTATATCACATGGTTTATCTCCATGATTTAAAACTATTGGATACTTTTAAAAAATATTTATATATTCCTATTTTATATCGCCTAATATATTCTTGCTATAAAATTAATTCACCATTCATAAAACCATCACTTGCATATTTATCTGAGAACCATAGTGATATATATCACAGTCTATTAGAATATCAAAATAAAAATCTTTTATGGCAAGGAAATGAGAACACTGACCTGATCGCGTGGATGGAGATCAACTGTGAATCAAGTGTGGATCGGCTCTGTCTCATTGCCTCACAGAGCGAGAAATATCTGAATGATGAAAAGTTTATGGATGCTTTATATTGGACAGTTTATGACATACGAGGACAAGCTTTAGACTATTATATAATTTTCCTCCTAATTGTATATAAAAATAGCTTATCCCTTAAAAATATAAAGTTAGGCAATACCATGAGCAAAGAAAATAAAACACTAAACTGTAAAAATCTAGTATCTCCTTTTTTCCGTATATTTGTATGTTTTTATGATTATATACAAAATATTCCACCTCATCTCATTACGGTGGATATATTAAATAGTTCCGAATTTGGAGAATTACCACAGTACCGTCACATTATCATTACAGCATTAAGCGACTTTTTTAAGGGAAACGAAGATATATTTTCGTCACTATTAAAAGATTAAAACACAAATTTAAAAAATAATTCACAAGCACAAAAATATTGGGATGACATTAACAACCCATACCCATAGTTTCACTGTAAAAAAAAAAAACACTCTGGTATAATATATAAAAAAAAAATCTGTTATGGCAAGGAAATGAGAACACTGACCTGGTCGCGTGTGGAGAGCAACTGTGAAGAATGTGTGGAGGGGCTCTGTCTTGTATATAGCCTGACAGGAAATTGTTATCATCTCATTGAATCCCGTTTTCTATTTGAGTCCTCCTCTCTCTCTCTCTCTCTCTCTCTCTCTCTCTCTCTCTCTCTCTCTCTCTCTCTCTCTCTCTCTCTCTCTCTCTCTCTCTCTCTCTCTCTCTCATTCACTCTCTCTTTCGATTAAATGAAAACGGGATTTTCATAATAGATATTTTGCATGTATATGGATTAAAGTTTAACTTGTTTAAATTGTTATAAAAAACTTGTTCTCCGTTAACTTCATTACTTTCATTTTGAGACTCCTTCCAATGATCTGGTGGTATATATGCCAGATAATATTGAACTTCATACATATGAGTATCAGTTTTTATAATATCATTAAATTTTTGTAATAGGGAAAAATGAAGTTCTATCGCTTCTTCCTTAGACATTTTACTAACATTACAATTTAAGTGTTTCATATTTCTTACTTCATCTAAATATTTGGCAAAATTTTCTGGTGTATATATTGGAGATTTTTCAACACAAAAACCTACTTTATAAATATTTTCACATGTTACTCTCATTATTTTACTTAATTTTCCAATTTCATCAATAAGATTATTTCTAAGAGCATTTTGCCACTCATTATCTTTTTGTACAGTTAAAAATGTCCATAAATTAGTTAGTAATTTTATATAAATGAATATATTTTTATTTTCACTGTTTCTAGAAACTGATTTATTAATTTTTTCAGTGTATTGTGCACAATAATTTGAAAGAATACCATTATCTGAAACATGAGCTGGATTTATCTTCCATTTAAGATTTCTACCGATTCCTCCCAGGCCAACAATGTCATATATTTTTCGGATAATGAGCAAATCTCCACAAAACGACGTGGGAAAATGATAGGAGCCATCAGCTTGATAACATGAACCACGTGATCTGGGTTCATAATTGGTATTTATAATTATATACATTGATAATGTAATATACTGGTGAATTAACAATCTTAATGGTAAAGTTTTACAATTTACAAATGTGAAGAATTTCTTGCTAAATGTAATGTGATTTATATTTTCAGATACTATTACCTTATATTTACACTCTTTTACCACATCATTCATCGTGATAGAATATTTAAATGGAAATAATATACGTTTGTTATATCCAATATCCGAAGATGATCTCCTTCTAGTGTCTGGGCCTGGTGAGGTTCCCCGTGTTCGTTGACGGGTGTTGGTTCGGTTTGACTTTGATTTTTTGGGAGTTGTTCGATTTAGCTTTGATTTTTTGGGAGTTGTTCGATTTAGCTTTGATTTTTTGGGAGTTGTTCGATTTAGCTTTGATTTTTTGTCTTTGGAGTAGAAGTTGAAGTTGAGGGGTTATTCAAGTCTTCCAGTTCCACTGAAGTATCCGAATCATCATCATCCTGTGTCGTGCTGGTTCGATTTAGCTTTGATTTTTTTGTCTTTGGAGTAGAAGTTGAAGTTGAGGGGTTATTCAAGTCTTCCAGTTCCACTGAAGTATCCGAATCATCATCATCCTGTGTCGTGCTGGTTCGATTTAGCTTTGATTTTTTTGTCTTTGGAGTAGAAGTTGAAGTTAAGGGGTTATTCAAGTCTTCCAGTTCCACTGAAGTATCCGAATCATTTTCCTCCATCTCTTCTGTATCACTTAAAACTGGATTTTGATTTGACATAATTGTATCTATTTTTTTATAATATATTAAAATTTTATTTGATAATGTACTTGGTTCAAGCAAAAAAAAAAAAAAAAAAAAAAAAAAAAAAAAAAAAAAAAAAAAAAAAAAAAAAAAAAAAAAAAAAAAAAATCGCCTATGTTATACAGATACATTTTTAGGAGGAAGAAAGGGAATGGGGTGGGTTACTTCAAATAGTATTGGCAGCTGGAAGTCAGTCTCCTAAGGTATCAAACAAATATATGTACAAATAATAAAAACAAAATAATGTTATTAAAATTATAAGAATAAGAAATATGGTATACTGAAATATATTTAATTTAGATTTTTTGTTTTCTTTTTCAATATGATGAAAACGGTTCAAGATATAATGATTTTGGTTTGAAGTAAAAGTTTTGGGTGATGAATAGTCACCATTTCGATGCCAATATATTTCAAGAGGAAATGTATTTGACATTCCCCAATTAGGTTCTAAGAGGGACTCATGTACAATAATTGATATTGTTAATATAAATCCATTTTCTTGCCATATTGAATAAATGCTAATGTTAAGGCCGCTACAAAAGCAGATTCCTTTTGAGTAAAAGATTGAATATATTTATGTTTTTTCTTAAAAATAGAAAGGAAATGTATTTTAGGAACCAAGTGTAATTTTTTAATATCAAAGTCAATTAAATTATTAATTAAAGGTTGGCCTTCATCATCAACTAATTCATAAGGTATTTCATCAAGTTCATTCATTTTTTTTTATTTCTCTAGTTATAGTATATATATATATATATATATATATATATATATATATATATGCATGTTTTTATTACATTGTAACTATGGAATTTGTAAAAAAAAAAAAGAACTTTATAAACTTTTGGAACCAGGAACTGATATTACAGCTTTTCTCTGGAAAATGATCCAACATACTTCAATTCAGAATCAATTAGATTCAACACATGATATGTACAAATTAACTACTACTACTATTACTACTACTACTACTACTACTACCACCACCACCACTACTAATAGTAATCCTACTACTACTACTACTACTATAATGCCATATTTTACCTATCCTATTAATCAAACATCATCCAATTCGGTATATTCAGGATTAATAGATGATTGTAAAAATATTAGTGATAGTTTATACTTTGTACAACATAAATTGCTTGAATGTCCTCTTATCCCAAATATTTTCGATCCCATTTTCAAACGTGATATTGCTCTTTATGAAAATAACTCACTAATAGGCATAAACAACCTCATTGACTTGCGAATGGCACGAGTATGGTGTGAATACCTAATGACAGATAAAATCAAACGATACGGAACCTGTCATAATCATCCGATCTTCAACAATTGTCCCGGGTGGTTAATTGATGCTGTTCATCTACAGATTGCCAACCCCAATATCTCTCTAATATATTCTACAGATATTAGAGGGGTTAATAAACATCTTGGTCAACTATGTAGTTTAATAAATTTACATCATATATTTAGACGCTTTGAAAACATTAATATAAATTATTCTGCATTACTTCTCCAATTAACGGTGTTATCTAATGCCTCTATCAATTCCATAAATCGCAGAGGAAATAAATTTCCCGCCAATATTATTTCTGCGACAAGTTTTGAGGATGTTAAACGTCAAATTATGGCCACTGAACGTTCAGATTTTCTTCGAGATGATATGAGTTCCTTTGTATCACGTCTTACAACTAATCTCCCACCGCCAGTAGGAACTAATTTCTTTAATTTGATTCTAAAAAAAACCTAAATCATCAGTTTAATATACAATCCCCCTACCATGTATCAATCATATTTATATATTTTTTGTAATTGTATCAAATGTTTTTGGTATTCTTTATATGTTGAATCTAATAATTTCTTTCCTTTTTTCGTATATGTTCCATTCTGAAATTCTTCAAGACCTTTTTTAATACTATATTTAGTCCTATGAGCTGTTTTGTGAAGAGCATGAGGAAAGGCCTCGCCCATTTGGGATCGTTCTATAAATAAATGTTGACCACAATTCTTACTGGGAATTAGATAATAGGGGCAAGTGGATATCTGACAAGCATTTATTAAGATTTTAACATCATATCTGAATATATATATATCATGGAATGATGTTTTCTCACAATTAAACAATCCCATCTGATGGACTTTATCCATTATTTCCTTAGGTGTCATTGGATTCAATATTTCTTGGTGAACTTTCATGTATGACATCACCCAATTTTTTTCCACTTTTTTTTTATAAATATCTCTGAGATTCCATTTCTCTATGACTTCTCTAATCATCTCATTTCTAATATTAAAGCGACATTTATCATAGTCCTCAATTTGCTCAAATTTTTTTAGTCTTTCACGAGAGCTTGGAAACTTCAAAGCATGATACAAACATTTAAAAAAAAAATGTCATTAAACAACTCATTCAATACTAATTCGATTTCATACTCTTCAAATTCCTTCATCATCTCTATGACAAATATCCTCAAAGTTTTTAAAGACAAATCTCCTGCATGAGACCATGAATAAAGGGCTGCAATTTTCTCACCATTTATTTGTATTTCCTTTAAAGGAAAAATATTGGCTGGACAAAGTTTGGTCACATCTAAATGTTTTAAAGCTTTTCGAACTTCATGTAATGTATAATAATTTTCTATATTATATTCAGATTTTTCAACATTATGTTCCAAACATTTCTGCTTCTCTTTCTTATATTTATCAGAGGTGATAAAAAAATGTGAGTAAGGATACTCAAATTTGCCTTTACAAACACATCTGCCCACATATTCTAAAATGATTATTTTCATGATTCTCTTTATTAAAGTCTTCATATACTGAGGGGACTCTGGGTTATTATCTCTCATCATCATATACATTATGAACATGGGTTTAATTAGCGTTTCACACTTAAGAGATATTCCATCAAATTTTAAGATACTCTCTGTCATTAATGCTTGATTTATATTATTTTCACTTTTCAAAATCTCCCAATATTTTTTCAGTTTCCATCGTTTCATGTATCCATTAACAACAGTAGCTTGAATACTATTAATTATTCTACAAACATACTTGGGTCGGCTTTTAATTGGATACTTCTCAAAGAGTTTTATCAACAAGACAGCTAATGATCCTAGATGAGCATTGTGATCCTTAATAATCGGATTCCTCAAAACTGCAAAAGTCATCATTTTAGCAAAAAGGTTAGTTTCCATCAGTGATCCCATAACATGAGCCTCCTCAGGTGTGAAAATTGGTATAATAGCATTAAAGCGAGTTTCTTGTTTACCATTAATAATTTCAATTTCATTGTATTTATGACCAACTTCCCCATATATGTTAACAAAATCCACAAGGGCTGTCACTCCAATTAAATCAAAGGGGGCTTCAACAATTTGAATAATATTATATGACCAAATATTTAAGACTGTACAGTTTAAGTTACGAAAAAGTACAGGAATGCCTGTTATGTTCCAAACAGTCGATAACTGGAATTTATTGACT
>NC_091192.1:0-105000 GCF_040958095.1 Procambarus clarkii
GTGAGTACCCCTCTCTCCACCCCTCCCCATCTCGTCACTGCCCTACATACCTGTGAGTACCCTCTCTCCCCCTCACGTCACTGCCCCTACACACTGTGAGTACCTCTCTCTCCCCCTCCCGTCACTGCCCCTACACACCTGTGAGTACCCTCTCTCCCGCTCCCGTCACTGCCCTGACACATCTGTGAGTACCCCTCTCTCCCTTCCGTCACTGCTCCTACACACCTGTGAGTACCCCTCTCTCCCCTCCCGTCACTGCCCTACACACCTGTGAGTACCCCTCTCTCCCCCCTCCCGTCACTGCCCCTACACACCTGTGAGTACCCCCCCCCCCTCTCATAGCTCAGGGACCAGTCTGGTGGAATACCTTCCCCAACTTCGTCTTCTGGTTGAATAAGTATCGATTTACTCAGGAACTTCATTCTCCAGGATTGGTCTGACGTATGTGGTATACAAGTTTCTGAATTATTTATAATACAAATTTCTAAAGATATGCTTCACACACACCGGAATGCTTCACACACACACACCAGAATGCTTCACACACACGCCAGAATGCTTCACACACACACACCAGAATGCTTCACACACACACACCAGAATGCTTCACACACCAGAATGCTTCACACACACACACCAGAATGCTTCACACACACACCAGAATGCTTCACACACACACCAGAATGCTTCACACACCACCAGAATGCTTCACACACACACACCAGAATGCTTCACACACACACCAGAATGCTTCACACACACACCAGAATGCTTCACACACACCAGAATGCTTCACACACACCAGAATGCTTCACACACACCCAGAATGCTTCACACACACCAGAATGCTTCACACACACCAGAATGCTTCACACACACACCAGAATGCTTCACACACACCCAGAATGCTTCACACACACACCAGAATGCTTCACACACACACCAGAATGCTTCACACACACCCAGAATGCTTCACACACACCAGAATGCTTCACACACACCAGAATGCTTCACACACACACCAGAATGCTTCACACACACCAGAATGCTTCACACACACCAGAATGCTTCACACACACACCAGAATGCTTCACACACACACCAGAATGCTTCACACACACCAGAATGCTTCACACACACACCAGAATGCTTCACACACACCAGAATGCTTCACACACACACCAGAATGCTTCACACACACACCAGAATGCTTCACACACACCAGAATGCTTCACACACACCAGAATGCTTCACACACACCAGAATGCTTCACACACACACCAGAATGCTTCACACACACCAGAATGCTTCACACACACACCAGAATGCTTCACACACACACCAGAATGCTTCACACACACCAGAATGCTTCACACACACCAGAATGCTTCACACACACCAGAATGCTTCACACACACCAGAATGCTTCACACACACCAGAATGCTTCACACACACACCAGAATGCTTCACACACACACCAGAATGCTTCACACACACCAGAATGCTTCACACACACACCAGAATGCTTCACACACACACCAGAATGCTTCACACACCAGAATGCTTCACACACACACCAGAATGCTTCACACACACACAACAGAATGCTTCACACACACACACACAGAATGCTTCACACACACACCAGAATGCTTCACACACACACCAGAATGCTTCACACACACACCAGAATGCTTCACACACACACCAGAATGCTTCACACACACACCAGAATGCTTCACACCACACACCAGAATGCTTCACACACACCAGAATGCTTCACACACACACACACACCAGAATGCTTCACACACACCAGAATGCTTCACACACACCAGAATGCTTCACACACACACCAGAATGCTTCACACACACACCAGAATGCTTCACACACACACCAGAATGCTTCACACACACCAGAATGCTTCACACACACACCAGAATGCTTCCACACACACAGAATGCTTCACACACACACCAGAATGCTTCACACACACCAGAATGCTTCACACACACACCAGAATGCTTCACACACACCAGAATGCTTCACACACACACCAGAATGCTTCACACACACACCAGAATGCTTCACACACACACCAGAATGCTTCACACACACACCAGAATGCTTCACACACACCAGAATGCTTCACACACACCAGAATGCTTCACACACACACCAGAATGCTTCACACACACCAGAATGCTTCACACACACCAGAATGCTTCACACACACACCAGAATGCTTCACACACACACCAGAATGCTTCACACACACACCAGAATGCTTCACACACACACCAGAATGCTTCACACACACACCAGAATGCTTCACACACACACCAGAATGCTTCACACACACACACCAGAATGCTTCACACACACACCAGAATGCTTCACACACACACCAGAATGCTTCACACACACACACCAGAATGCTTCACACACACACACCAGAATGCTTCACACACACACACCAGAATGCTTCACACACACACCAGAATGCTTCACACACACACACACCAGAATGCTTCACACACACACACCAGAATGCTTCACACACACACACCAGAATGCTTCACACACACACACCAGAATGCTTCACACACACACACACCAGAATGCTTCACACACACACCAGAATGCTTCACACACACACACCAGAATGCTTCACACACACACACACCAGAATGCTTCACACACACACACCAGAATGCTTCACACACACACCAGAATGCTTCACACACACACCAGAATGCTTCACACACACCAGAATGCTTCACACACACACCAGAATGCTTCACACACACACCAGAATGCTTCACACACACACCAGAATGCTTCACACACACACCAGAATGCTTCACACACACACCAGAATGCTTCACACACACACCAGAATGCTTCACACACACACCAGAATGCTTCACACACACACCAGAATGCTTCACACACACCAGAATGCTTCACACACACACCAGAATGCTTCACACACACACCAGAATGCTTCACACACACACACAGAATGCTTCACACACACACCAGAATGCTTACACACACAAACCAGAATGCTTCACACACACAGCACAAAGATGGTTCACACACCCACCAGAATGCTTCACACACACACCAGAATGCTTCACACACACACAGAATGCTTCACACACACGCCAGAATGCTTCACACACACACCAGAATGCTTCACACACACACACCAGAATGCTTCACACACACCAGAATGCTTCACACACACACCCAGAATGCTTCACACACACACAGAATGCTTCACACACACACCAGAATGCTTCACACACACCAGAATGCTTCACACACACCAGAATGCTTCACACACACACCAGAATGCTTCACACACACACCAGAATGCTTCACACACACACAGAATGCTTCACACACACACCAGAATGCTTCACACACACGCGAAATGCTTCACACACACACCAGAATGCTTCACACACACCAGAATGCTTCACACACACACCAGAATGCTTCACACACACACCAGAATGCTTCACACACACCAGAATGCTTCACACACACACAGAATGCTTCACACACACACCAGAATGCTTCACACACACACCAGAATGCTTCACACACACTACCAGAATGCTTCACACACACACCAGAATGCTTCACACACACCAGAATGCTTCACACACACCCAGAATGCTTCACACACACACCAGAATGCTTCACACACACCAGAATGCTTCACACACACCAGAATGCTTCACACACACACCAGAATGCTTCACACACACACCAAGAATGCTTCACACACACACAAGAATGCTTCACACACCACCCCAGAATGCTTCACACACACACCAGAATGCTTCACACACACACCAGAATGCTTCACACACACACCAGAATGCTTCACACACACACCAGAATGCTTCACACACACCAGAATGCTTCACACACACCAGAAGCTTCACACACACCAGAATGCTTCACACACACCACCAGAATGCTCACACACACCAGAATGCTTCACACACACACCAGATGCTTCACAACACACACCAGAATGCTTCACACACACACCAGAATGCTTCACACACACCAGAATGCTTCACACACACACCCAGAATGCTTCACCACACACACCAGAATGCTTTCACACACACACCAGAATGCTTCACACACACACCAGAATGCTTCACACCACACCAGAATGCTTCACAACACCACCAGAATGCTTCACACACACACCAGAATGCTTCACACACACACACACACACACCAGAATGCTTCACACACACACCAGAATGCTTCACACACACACCAGAATGCTTCACACACACCAGAATGCTTCACACACACACCAGAATGCTTCACACACACACCAGAATGCTTCACACACACACCAGAATGCTTCACACACACACCAGAATGCTTCACACACACACCAGAATGCTTCACACACACACCAGAATGCTTCACACACACACCAGAATGCTTCACACACACCAGAATGCTTCACACACACACACCAGAATGCTTCACACACACACACCAGAATGCTTCACACACACACACCAGAATGCTTCACACACACACCAGAATGCTTCACACACACCAGAATGCTTCACACACACACCAGAATGCTTCACACACACACCAGAATGCTTCACACACACACCAGAATGCTTCACACACACACCAGAATGCTTCACACACCACAGAATGCTTCACACACACACCAGAATGCTTCACACACCACCAGAATGCTTCACACACACACCAGAATGCTTCACACACACACCAGAATGCTTCACACACACACACAGAATGCTTCACACACACACCAGAATGCTTCACACACACACCAGAATGCTTCACACACACACACCAGAATGCTTCACACACACACCAGAATGCTTCACACACACACCAGAATGCTTCACACACACACCAGAATGCTTCACACACACACCAGAATGCTTCACACACACACCAGAATGCTTCACACACACCAGAATGCTTCACACACACACCAGAATGCTTCACACACACCAGAATGCTTCACACACACACCAGAATGCTTCACACACACACCAGAATGCTTCACACACACACCAGAATGCTTCACACACACACCAGAATGCTTCACACACACCAGAATGCTTCACACACACACCAGAATGCTTCACACACACCAGAATGCTTCACACACACCAGAATGCTTCACACACACCAGAATGCTTCACACACCACCAGAATGCTTCACACACACACCAGAATGCTTCACACCACACAGAAGGCTTCACACACACCCAGAATGCTTCACACACACACCAGAATGCTTCACACACCACCAGAATGCTTCACACACACACCAGAATGCTTCACACACACACCAAATGCTTCACAACACACACCAGAATGCTTCACACACACACAGAATGCTTCACACACACACCAGAATGCTCACACACACACCAGAATGCTTCACACACACACCAGAATGCTTCACACACACACCAGAATGCTTCACACACACACCAGAATGCTTCACACACACACCAAATGCTTCACACACTCACCAGAATGCTTCACACATCACCAGAATGCTTCACAC
Source organism: Procambarus clarkii (assembly GCF_040958095.1). Taxonomy (NCBI): domain Eukaryota; kingdom Metazoa; phylum Arthropoda; class Malacostraca; order Decapoda; family Cambaridae; genus Procambarus; species Procambarus clarkii. Next base: position 5,611 of record NC_091192.1, read on the forward strand.
ACTCACCAGAATGCTTCACACACTCACCAGAATGCTTCACACACACCAGAATGCTTCACAACACACACACCAGAATGCTTCACACACACACCAGAATGCTTCACACACACACCAGAATGCTTCAACACACACCAGAATGCTTCACACACCACCAGAAGCTTCACACATCACCAGAATGCTTCACACACTCACCAGAATGCTTCACACACTCACCAGAATGCTTCACACACTCACCAGAATGCTTCACACACTCACCAGAATGCTTCACACACACCACCAGAATGCTTCACACACACCCAGAATGCTTCACACACACACCAGAATGCTTCACACACACACCAGAATGCTTCACACACTCACCAGAATGCTTCACACACTCACCAGAATGCTTCACACACTCACCAGAATGCTTCACACACTCACCAGAATGCTTCACACACTCACCAGAATGCTTCACACACACACCAGAATGCTTCACACACACACCAGAATGCTTCACACACACACCAGAATGCTTCACACACTCACCAGAATGCTTCACACACTCACCAGAATGCTTCACACACTCACCAGAATGCTTCACACACTCACCAGAATGCTTCACACACTCACCAGAATGCTTCACACACACCAGAATGCTTCATACACACACCAGAATGCTTCACACACACACCAGAATGCTTCACACACACACCAGAATGCTTCACACACACCAGATATGCTTCACACACACACCAGAATGCTTCACACACACACCAGAATGCTTCACACACACACACCAGAATGCTTCACACACACACCAGAATGCTTCACACACACACACCAGAATGCTTCACACACACCAGAATGCTTCACACACACCAGAATGCTTCACACACACCAGAATGCTTCACACACACACCAGAATGCTTCACACACACACACCAGAATGCTTCACACACACACACCAGAATGCTTCACACACACACACCAGAATGCTTCACACACACACACCAGAATGCTTCGCACACACACACCAGAATGCTTCACACACACACACCACAATGCTTCACACACACACACCAGAATGCTTCACACACACACACCAGAATGCTTCACACACACACCAGAATGCTTCACACACACACCAGAATGCTTCACACACACACACCAGAATGCTTCACACACACCGGAATGCTTCACACACACACCAGAATGCTTCACACACACACACACACACCAGAATGCTTCACACACACACACAAGAATGCTTCACACATACCAGAATGCTTCACACACACACACAAGAATGCTTCACACACACCAGAATGCTTCACACACACACCAGAATGCTTCACACACACACCAGAATGCTTCAGACACACACACACCAGAATGCTTCACACACACCAGAATGCTTCACACACACACACACCAAAATGCTTCACACACACATCAGAATGCTTCACACACACACCAGAATGCTTCACACACACACCAGATATGCTTCACACACACCACAATGCTTCACACACACACCAGAATGCTTCACACACTCACCAGAATGCTTCACACACACCACAATGCTTCACACACCACAATGCTTCACACACACACCAGAATGCTTCACACACACCAGAATGCTTCACACACACACACACACACACCAGAATGCTTCACACACACACACCAGAATGCTTCACACACACACACCAGAATGCTTCACACACACACCAGAATGCTTCACACACACACACCAGAATGCTTCACACACACCAGAATGCTTCACACACACACCAGAATGCTTCACACACACCAGAATGCTTCACACACACACACACACACACCAGAATGCTTCACACACACACACCAGAATGCTTCACACACACACACCAGAATGCTTCACACACACACACCAGAATGCTTCACACACACACACCAGAATGCTTCACACACACACCAGAATGCTTCACACACACACCAGAATGCTTCACACACCCCAGAATGCTTCACACACACACACACCAGAATGCTTCACACACACACACCAGAATGCTTCACACACACCAGAATGCTTCACACACTCACCAGAATGCTTCACACACACACCAGAATGCTTCACACACACACCAAAATGCTTCACACGCACACCAGAATGCTTCACACACACACCAGAATGCTTCACACACACCAGAATGCTTCACACACACACACCAGAATGCTTCACACACACACACACCAGAATGCTTCACACACACACACACCAGAATGCTTCACACACACACCAGAATGCTTCACACACACACCAGAATGCTTCACACACACACCAGAATGCTTCACACACACCAGAATGATTCACACACACCAGAATGCTTCATACATATAGTGTGAACAAAAGGAATGGTCCAACAAATGGTTGTTAGAGTTTAACCCGAGCAAATGTAATGTAATGAAGATAAATGTAGGGAACAGGGCAAGACAAGGTATCATTTGGGAGATGAAATTCTTCAAGAGTCAGAGAGAGAAAGACCTGGGGGTTGATATCACGCTAGACCTGTCCCTTGAAGCCACTTCAAGAGAATAACATCAGCGGCATATGCCAGGATGGCCAACATAAGAACGGCCTTTAGAAACTTGTGTAAGAAATGGTTCAGAAGTTTGTATACCACCTATGTCAGACAAATCCTGGAGTATGCAGTTCCAGCATGGAGTCCATATCTTGTCAAGCACAAGACTTAACTGGAGAAGGTTCAAATGTTTGCCACCAGACTGGTACCCGAGCTGACATATTGACCAGGGTAAAGAAGCCCTGGCCACATATTGACCAGGGTGAAGTAGCCCTGGCCACATACTGACCAAGGTGAAGAAGCCCTGGCCACATATTGACCAGGGTGAAGTAGCCCTGGCCACATATTGACCAGGGTGAAGTAGCCCTGGCCACATATTGACCAGGGTGAAGAAGCCCTGGCCACATATTGACCAGGGTGAAGAAGTCTTGGCCACATATTGACCAGGGTGAGGTAGCCCTGGCCACATATTGACCAGGGTGAAGTAGCCCTGGCCACATATTGACCAGGGTGAAGTAGCCCTGGCCACATATTGACCAGGGTGAAGAAGCCCTGGCCACATATTGACCAGGGTGAAGTAGCCCTGGCCACATATTGACCAGGGTGAAGAAGCCCTGGCCACATATTGACCAGGGTGAAGTAGCCCTGGCCACATATTGACCAGGGTGAGGTAGCCCTGGCCACATATTGACCAGGGTGAAGTAGCCCTGGCCACATATTGACCAGGGTGAAGTAGCCCTGGCCACATATTGACCAGGGTTGCCAACGTCACATCCCCTCACAGTTTAAACTGAACGGCAAGCGTGTTTGATCGCTGAATGCCAACATCTTCAATGTTTACAAAGTGCGTACATGATTACAGGTATACGTCACCTCTTTGTTAAGGTAAACTTTAGTAGACTTGATCAGGGTATACATATGGTGGTTGCAATATCAATCAGGATGTGTTTACCTCAGTTTCCATCATTCTTAATTATCTTCCGCAAGCGCACCAAACGATGATGCCATACGGAGATCCTGATATATTAGTAAATGATTATTTTGTGTTTATGTTGCAGTTTGCAAGTCGTGTATCGTCAACTTCCTGCGGACGAAGCGACACTGCCCCAGATGCGACACTCTCCTCACCAAGTCTCGTCCATACAACAGCCTAAGGTAAGACCTTTATCAAATTACATAAAGCTCTCTGCCCGTGCTCCTCTTGCCTTGCTTTTGTAATTTGATTGTCCATTAGTTTAACGCACTGAACAATGCTTCAGTCTGCAAGATAACAACATTTAGATTTCTGATTGAAAATGATGTGTTGATTGGTCAACAAGTACAACACCTCGGCCAGACGTCCCAGTGACGACGCCTTCTTTAGATTCAGTGGCAGCAGCTGGTGTTCGATTCCCTGCAGAGGCGTTCGATGCTTTCTAATTCAACTGTTTCCTTAAATTGTTTGAAGTAAAGTTATATATCGCATTAAACAGGCTTGAATAATCCAACAACATCTTTTTGAAATGTGATACATATATGTTCCAAACATCAACATGAAAATTTGACTGGTATAAAAAACGAACAAGTGCACAGATGCGGACAGTTTTATGTAAACGTTTCCCGCGTTTTTGCATGTTCTTGGCGCGTTTTTAACCCCGAGCGTGTCTTCATAAATCTGCGGCGCTCCTCTGAACACACTTTACCGTATGTGATAGTCACCGCTGATAACTCTGCTCCTCGTGCTGTTAATGACAAGTGTTGTGAATAATAAGAACACAGTAGATAGGACGGCAATACCGAGCGTAGTCGACCTCCAGGTCACCACTTTACTCCTCTCAATGAGCGAAGGTTAAAATGAAATGAAACGAAGCCAAGCGGAATGATCGGAACGCTGTGGGAGACCGCGAAAGGAGCAGTTTATCTCAATAAATCTACTTGATGTGTAGAGCCTGGAGGAAACCAGAGATTGATTGTTTCATCCATTTGATATGATTGTGTACATATTGTATTTGGGAAAGTTTACCCCGAGGGAAGTGAGGCGGCTGTAAGTGCCGAGCAGTTTATACATCGCTGACTGTCTGAAGACGATAACTTTTACACCACCAAGTTGTTGCTGACTCTCCTTGACACAGCCGCCACCCCGCCTCTGTACCTTACTGTGCTCCACCGTGTCCTTGGGTACTTGTACCTCACCTTACTGTGTTCCACCGTGTCCTTGGGTACTTGTACCTCACCTTACTGTGCTCCACCGTGTCCTTGGGTACTTGTACCTCACCTTACTGTGCTCCACCGTGTCCTTGGGTACTTGTACCTCACCTTACTGTGTTCCACCGTGTCCTTGGGTACTTGTACCTCACCTTACTGTGTTCCACCGTGTCCTTGGGTACTTGTACCTCACCTTACTAAGTTCCACCGTGTCCTTGGGTACTTGTACCTCACCTTACTGTGCTCCACCGTGTCCTTGGGTACTTGTACCTCACCTTACTGTGTTCCACCGTGTCCTTGGGTACTTGTACCTCACCTTACTGTGCTCCACCGTGTCCTTGGGTACTTGTACCTCACCTTACTGTGCTCCACCGTGTCCTTGGGTACTTGTACCTCACCTTACTGTGTTCCACCGTGTCCTTGGGTACTTGTACCTCACCTTACTGTGTTCCACCGTGTCCTTGGGTACTTGTACCTCACCTTACTGTGCTCCACCGTGCCCTTGGGTACTTGTACCTCACCTTACTGTGCTCCACCGTGCCCTTGGGTACTTGTACCTCACCTTACTGTGTTCCAGCACAGCTAACATGTGATGGTATCCAAAGGGTTTCAATTTCAAATCTGTTTTCTTTAGCAGCTAAAACATTCATTCGAATATCACTGACTATTTTCTGGGTGTCACTACTATGTGCGTTCAATGCCAGGAGTGCACTCTGCGAGTCACAGTATATAAGTCCACTGCCTTTGTCTTTTAAAAATGTTGTGGCAAGGTATATGCCTGCAAGTTCGGTTTGAGTTGTACTTGCCCAGTCATTGACTCGCTTCATTGCTGTATGTACGAGAGAAGATTGTTCAAATATGTTACATGCACATCCGGTACATCGTCCACCTTCTTCTACAGAGCCGTCGGTATAGCACTGATACACATCGTTACCCATAACCTTACCTTGCGGTTACCTTGCGAGGATTTCGGGGCTCAACGTCCACGCGGCCCGCTCCCCGACCAGGCCTCCTGGTTGCTGGACTGGTCAACCAGGCTGTTGAACGCGGCTGCTCGTAGTCTGACTTATGAATCACAGCCTGGTTGATCAGGTATCCTATGGAGGTGCTTATCCAGTTTTCTCTTGAACACTGTGAGATGTCTGCCAGTTATGCCCCTTATGTGTAGTGGAAGCGTGTTGAACAGTCTCGGGCCTCTGATGTTGATAGAGTTTTCTCTCAGAGTACCTGTTGCACCTCTGCTCTTCAACGGAGGGGGGGGGGGTATTCTGCACATCCTGCCATGTCTTCTGGTCTCATGTGATGTTATTTCTGTGTGCAGGTTTGGGACCAGCCCCTCAATTATTTTCCACGTGTAAATTATTATGTACCTCTCCCGCCTGCGCTCAAGGGAGTACAGATTTAGGCTCTTTAGTCGGTCCCAATAGTTTAGATGTTTTACTGAGTGGATTCTAGCAGTAGACCTCGAGCACTGTTTATTTAGTCCTGTAAATTATTTACACGAGTAAATCTGAGTAATCTGAAGGATGATTTTCAGTATTAACTGCTTTAATAATGTGTTCATTATCTTGGACGCATTTACGAATTCAGCTGATAGATCCCAGTTATCCACTGGATTAATTGGTGATTAATCATTAATTGAGTTGGGCACATGTTTAATATTGGCAGACAACACCGTCCTAAACCACCGCTATCACCACCGTACCTGTGATGGGGTCAGACCCCCGCACAGTACTCTTACTGGGGGTTATCACAGGGACCTGGAGCCCCAGTACTCTCACACTGGGGGTTAACACAGGGACCTGGAGCCCCAGTACTCTCACACTGGGGGTTAACACAGGGACCTGGAGCCCCAGTACTCACACACTGGGGGTTAACACAGGGACCTGGAGCCCCAGTACTCACACACTGGGGGTTAACACAGGGACCTGGAGCCCCAGTACTCACACACTGGGGGTTAACACAGGGACCTGGAGCCCCAGTACTCTCACACTGGGGCTTAACACAGGGAGCTGGAGCCCCAGTACTCACACACTGGGGCTTAACACAGGGACTTGGAGCCCCAGTACTCACACACTGGGGTTAACACAGGGACCTGGAGCCCCAGTACTCACACACTGGGGGTTATCACAGGGACCTGGAGCCCCAGTACTCACACACTGGGGGTTATCACAGGGACCTGGAGCCCCAGTACTCACACACTGGGGGTTATCACAGGGACCTGGAGCCCCAGTACTCACACACTGGGGTTAACACAGGGACCTGGAGCCCCAGTACTCACACACTGGGGGTTATCACAGGGACCTGGAGCCCCAGTACTCACACACTGGGGGTTATCACAGGGACCTGGAGCCCCAGTACTCACACACTGGGGTTAACACAGGGACCTGGAGCCCCAGTACTCACACACTGGGGGTTATCACAGGGACCTGGAGCCCCAGTACTCACACACTGTGGGTTATCACAGGGACCTGGAGCCCCAGTACTCACACACTGGGGTTAACACAGGGACTTGGAGCCCCAGTACTCACACACTGGGGTTATCACAGGGACCTGGAGCCCCAGTACTCACACACTGGGGGTTATCACAGGGACCTGGAGCCCCAGTACTCACACACTGGGGGTTAACACAGGGACCTGGAGCCCCAGTACTCACACACTGGGGGTTAACACAGGGACCTGGAGCCCCAGTACTCACACACTGGGGGTTAACACAGGGACCTGGAGCCCCAGTACTCACACACTGGGGGTTGTAATTCATGTAATGGAGTGCATGAACGAAGCTCCCAACATGTGTCTGTGGACGCCACATATGTTGAACCCATACCATGAAACTTACAGCTCCTTGCTGCCTCCTTCCCTCCCCACCACCCTTCCCTTCCCTTCTCTCCCCACCACCACCCTTCCCTTCCCTCCCCACCACCCTCCCCTCCTCCCCACACGCTCACTTCGCCCTCACCAATTGGTTTAATTTCTATAATTGTGGAGGCGGCGGGCGGGTTGGGGGTAGGGGGGGGGCTTGTGGGGAAGGGGGGGAGGTGGGAGAGGAGGGAGAGAGAGAGGAGGGAGAGATGGAGATGAGAGTAATAGGAATGGTTCTGGTGAGAGGGAGAGTTTTTTTTTTTTTTTTTTTTTTGCCCCGAGGGGCGAGTTCATTGGGCAGCGTCACTCACCTTGTGAGTGGACACACCGCCATAGTGACAGTATTGGGCAGCGCCACTCATCCTGTGAGTGGACACACCGCCATAGTGACAGTATTAGGCAGCGTCACTCATCCTGTGAGTGGACACACCGCCATAGTGACAGTATTGGGCAGCGTCACTCATCCTGTGAGTGGACACACCGCCATAGTGAAAGTATTGGGCAGCGTCACTCACCTTGTGAGTGGACACACCGCCATAGTGACAGTATTGGGCAGCGTCACTCACCTTGTGAGTGGACACACTGCCATAGTGACAGTATTGGGCAGCGTCAATCATCTTGTGAGTGGACACACTGCCATAGTGACAGTATTGGGCAGCGTCACTCACCTTGTGAGTGGACACACTGCCATAGTGACAGTATTGGGCAGCGTCACTCACCTTGTGAGTGGACACACCGCCATAGTGACAGTATTGGGCAGCGTCACTCACCTTGTGAGTGGACACACTGCCATAGTGACAGTATTGGGCAGCGTCACTCACCTTGTGAGTGGACACACTGCCATAGTGACAGTATTGGGCAGCGTCACTCACCTTGTGAGTGGACACTCTGCCATAGTGACAGTATTGGGCAGCGTCACTCATCCTGTGAGTGGACACACCGCCATAGTGACAGTATTGGGCAGCGCCACTCATCCTGTGAGTGGACACACCGCCATAGTGACAGTATTGAGCAGCGCCACTCATTCTGTGAGTGGACATACCGCCATAGTGACAGTATTGGGCAGCGCCACTCATCCTGTGAGTGGACACACCGCCATAGTGACAGTATTGGGCAGCGCCACTCATCCTGTGAGTGGACACACCGCCATAGTGACAGTATTGGGCAGCGCCACTCATCCTGTGAGTGGACACACCGCCATAGTGACAGTATTGGGCAGCGCCACTCATCCTGTGAGTGGACACACCGCCATAGTGACAGTATTGGGCAGCGCCACTCATCCTGTGAGTGGACACACCGCCATAGTGACAGTATTGGGCAGCGTCACTCATCCTGTGAGTGGACACACCGCCATAGTGACAGTATTGGGCAGCGCCACTCACCTTGTGAGTGGACACACTGCCATAGTGACAGTATTGGGCAGCGTCACTCACCTTGTGAGTGGACACACTGCCATAGTGACAGTATTGGGCAGCGTCACTCACCTTGTGAGTGGACACTCTGCCATAGTGACAGTATTGGGCAGCGTCACTCATCCTGTGAGTGGACACACCGCCATAGTGACAGTATTGGGCAGCGCCACTCATCCTGTGAGTGGACACACCGCCATAGTGACAGTATTGAGCAGCGCCACTCATTCTGTGAGTGGACATACCGCCATAGTGACAGTATTGGGCAGCGCCACTCATCCTGTGAGTGGACACACCGCCATAGTGACAGTATTGGGCAGCGCCACTCATCCTGTGAGTGGACACACCGCCATAGTGACAGTATTGGGCAGCGCCACTCATCCTGTGAGTGGACACACCGCCATAGTGACAGTATTGGGCAGCGCCACTCATCCTGTGAGTGGACACACCGCCATAGTGACAGTATTGGGCAGCGCCACTCATCCTGTGAGTGGACACACCGCCATAGTGACAGTATTGGGCAGCGTCACTCATCCTGTGAGTGGACACACCGCCATAGTGACAGTATTGGGCAGCGCCACTCATCCTGTGGGTGGACACACAGCCATAGTGACAGTATTGGGCAGCGCCACTCATCCTGTGAGTGGACACACCGCTATAGTGACAGTATTGGGCAGCGTCACTCATCCTGTGAGTGGACACACCGCCATAGTGACAGTATTGGGCGGCGTCACTCATCCTGTTAGTGGACACACCGCCATAGTGACAGTATTGGGCAGCGCCACTCATCCTGTGAGTGGACACACCGCCATAGTGACAGTATTGGGCAGCGCCACATATCCTGTGAGTGGACACACCGCCATAGTGACAGTATTGGGCAGCGTCACTCACCTTGTGAGTGGACACACCGCCATAGTGACAGTATTGGGCAGCGTCACTCACCTTGTGAGTGGACACACTGCCATAGTGACAGTATTGGGCAGCGTCACTCACCTTGTGAGTGGACACACTGCCATAGTGACAGTATTGAGCAGCGTCACTCACCTTGTGAGTGGACACACTGCCATAGTGACAGTATTGGGCAGCGTCACTCACCTTTTGAGTGGACACACCGCCATAGTGACAGTATTGGGCAGCGTCACTCACCTTGTGAGTGGACACACTGCCATAGTGACAGTATTGGGCAGCGTCACTCACCTTGTGAGTGGACACACTGCCATAGTGACAGTATTGGGCAGCGTCACTCACCTTGTGAGTGGACACACTTCCATAGTGACAGTATTGGGCAGCGTCACTCATCCTGTGAGTGAACACACCGCCATAGTGACAGTATTGGGCAGCGCCACTCATCCTGTGAGTGGACACACCGCCATAGTGACAGTATTGGGCAGCGCCACTCATCCTGTGAGTGGACACACCGCCATAGTGACAGTATTGGGCAGCGCCACTCATTCTGTGAGTGGACACACCGCCATAGTGACAGTATTGGGCAGCGCCACTCATCCTGTGAGTGGACACACCGCCATAGTGACAGTATTGAGCAGCGCCACTCATTCTGTGAGTGGACATACCGCCATAGTGACAGTATTGGGCAGCGTCACTCATCCTGTGAGTGGACATACCGCCATAGTGACAGTATTGGGCAGCACCACTCATCCTGTGAGTGGACACACCGCCATAGTGACAGTATTGGGCAGCGCCACTCATCCTGTGAGTGGACACACCGCCATAGTGACAGTATTGGGCAGCGCCACTCATCCTGTGAGTGGACACACCGCCATAGTGACAGTATTGGGCAGCGCCACTCATCCTGTGAGTGGACACACCGCCATAGTGACAGTATTGGGCAGCGTCACTCATCCTGTGAGTGGACACACCGCCATAGTGACAGTATTGGGCAGCGCCACTCATCCTGTGAGTGGACACACCGCCATAGTGACAGTATTGGGCAGCGTCACTCATCTTGTGAGTGGACACACCGCCATAGTGACAGTATTGGGCGGCGTCACTCATCCTGTGAGTGGACACACCGCCATAGTGACAGTATTGGGCAGCGCCACTCATCCTGTGGGTGGACACACAGCCATAGTGACAGTATTGGGCAGCGCCACTCATCCTGTGAGTGGACACACCGCTATAGTGACAGTATTGGGCAGCGTTACTCATCCTGTGAGTGGACACACCGCCATAGTGACAGTATTGGGCGGCGTCACTCATCCTGTGAGTGGACACACCGCCATAGTGACAGTATTGGGCGGCGTCACTCATCCTGTGAGTGGACACACCGCCATAGTTTCGGTATTGGGCAGCGCCACATATCCTGTGAGTGGACACACCGCCATAGTGACAGTATTGGGCAGCGTCACATATCCTGTGAGTGGACACACCGCCATAGTGACAGTATTGGGCAGCGTCACATATCCTGTGAGTGGACACACCGCCATAGTGACAGTATTGGGCAGCGTCACATATCCTGTGAGTGGACACACCGCCATAGTGACAGTATTGGGCAGCGCCACCCATCCTGTGAGTGGACACACAGGCATAGTGACAGTATTGGGCAGCGCCACTCATCCTGTGAGTGGACACACCGCCATAGTGACAGTATTGGGCAGCGTCACTCACCTTGTGAGTGGACACACAGGCATAGTGACAGTATTGGGCAGCGCCACTCATCCTGTGAGTAGACACACCGCCATAGTGACAGTATTGGGCAGCGTCACATATCCTGTGAGTGGACACACCGCCATAGTGACAGTATTAGGCAGCGTCACTCATCCTGTGAGTGGACACACCGCAATGGTGACAGTATTGGGCAGCGCCACTCATCCCGTGAGTGAACCCACCGCCATAGTGACAGTATTGGGCAGCGCCACTCATCCTGTGAGTGCACACACCGCCATAGTGACAGTATTGGGCAGCGCCACTCATCCTGTGAGTGGACACACCGCCATAGTGACAGTATTGGGCAGCGTCACTCACCTTGTGAGTGGACACACCGCCATAGTTACAGTATTAAGCGGCGTCACTCATCCTGTGAGTGGACACACCGCCATAGTGACAGTATTGGGCAGCGCCACATATCCTGTGAGTGGACACACCGCCATAGTGACAGTATTGGGCAGCGCCACTCATCCTGTTAGTGGACACACCGCCATAGTGACAGTATTGGGCAGTGTCACATATCCTGTGAGTGGACACACCGCCATAGTGACAGTATTAGGCAGCGTCACTCATCCTGTGAGTGGACACACCGCCATAGTGACAGTATTGGGCAGCGTCACTCACCTTGTGAGTGGACACACCGCCATAGTGACAGTATTGGGCGGCGTCACTCATCCTGTGAGTGGACACACCGCCATAGTTACGGTATTGGGCAGCGCCACATATCCTGTGAGTGGACACACCGCCATAGTGACAGTATTGGGCAGCGCCACTCATCCTGTGAGTGGACACACCGCCATAGTGACAGTATTGGGCAGCGCCACTCATCCTGTGAGTGGACACACCGCCATAGTGACAGTATTGGGCAGCGTCACATATCCTGTGAGTGGACACACCGCCATAGTGACAGTATTAGGCAGCGTCACTCATCCTGTGAGTAGACACACCACCATGGTGACAGTATTGGGCAGCGCCACTCATCCCGTGAGTGGACACACCGCCATAGTGACAGTATTGGGCAGCGCCACTCATCCTGTGAGTGCACACACCACCATAGCGACATTATTGAGCAGCGCCACTCATCCTGTGAGTAACCACACCGCCATAGTAACAGTATTGGGCAGCGCACTCATCCTGTGAGTGAACACACCGCAATAGTGACAGTATTGGGCTGCGCCACTCATCCTGTGAGTGGACACGCCACCAGAGTGACAGTATTGGGCAGCGCCACTCATCCTGTGAGTGGACACACCGCCATAGTGACAGTATTGGGCAGCGCCACTCATCCTGTGAGTGAACACACCGCCATAGTGACAGTATTGGGCAGCGCCACTCATCCTGTGAGTGGACACACCGCCATAGTGACAGTATTGGGCAGCGTCACTCACCTTGTGAGTGGACACACCGCCATAGTGACAGTATTGGGCGGCGTCACTCATCCTGTGAGTGGACACACCGCCATAGTGACAGTATTGGGCAGCGCCACTCATCCTGTGAGTGGACACACCGCCATAGTGACAGTATTGGGCAGCGTCACATATCCTATGAGTGGACACACCGCCATAGTGACAGTATTATTCAGCGTCACTCATCCTGTGAGTGGACACACCGCCATGGTGACAGTATTGGGCAGCGCCACTCATCCCGTGAGTGGACCCACCGCCATAGTGACAGTATTGGGCAGCGCCACTCATCCTGTGAGTGCACACACCGCCATAGTGACAGTATTGGGCAGCGCCACTCATCCTGTGAGTAAACACACCGCCTTAGTAACAGTATTGGGCAGCGCACTCATCCTGTGAGTGAACACACCGCCATAGTTGCAGTATTGGGCAGCGCCACTCATCCTGTGAGTGTACACACCGCCATAGTGACGGTATTGGGCAGCGCCACTCATCCTGTGAGTGGACACACCGCCATAGTGACAGTATTGGGCGGCGCCACTCATCTTGTGAGTGGACACACCGCCATAGTGACAGTATTGGGCGGCGTCACTCATCCTGTGAGTGGACACACCGCCATAGTGACAGTATTGGGCAGCGTCACTCACCTTGTGAGTGGACACACCGCCATAGTGACAGTATTGGGCGGCGTCACTCATCCTGTGAGTGGACATACCGCCATAGTGACAGTATTGGGCAGCGCCACTCATCCTGTGAGTGGACACACCGCCATAGTGACAGTATTGGGCAGCGTCACATATCCTATGAGTGGACACACCGCCATAGTGACAGTATTATTCAGCGTCACTCATCCTGTGAGTGGACACACCGCCATGGTGACAGTATTGGGCAGCGCCACTCATCCCGTGAGTGGACCCACCGCCATAGTGACAGTATTGGGCAGCGCCACTCATCCTGTGAGTGGACCCACCGCCATAGTGACAGTATTGGGCAGCGCCACTCATCCTGTGAGTGCACACACCGCCATAGTGACAGTATTGGGCAGCGCCACTCATCCTGTGAGTAAACACACCGCCTTAGTAACAGTATTGGGCAGCGCACTCATCCTGTGAGTGAACACACCGCCATAGTTGCAGTATTGGGCAGCGCCACTCATCCTGTGAGTGTACACACCGCCATAGTGACGGTATTGGGCAGCGCCACTCATCCTGTGAGTGGACACACCGCCATAGTGACAGTATAGGGCGGCGCCACTCATCTTGTGAGTGGACACACCGCCATAGTGACAGTATTGGGCGGCGTCACTCATCCTGTGAGTGGACACACCGCCATAGTGACAGTATTGGGCAGCGCCACTCATCCTGTGGGTGGACACACAGCCATAGTGACAGTATTGGGCAGCGCCACTCATCCTGTGAGTGGACACACCGTCATAGTGACAGTATTGGGCAGCGCCACTCATCCTTTGAGTGGTCACACCGTCATAGTGACAGTATTGGGCAGCGCCACTCATCCTGTGAGTGGACACCGCCATAGTGACAGTATTGGGCAGCGCCACTCATCTTGTGAGTGGACACACCGCCATAGTGACAGTATTGGGCAGCGTCACATATCCTATGAGTGGACACACCGCCATAGTGACAGTATTATTCAGCGTCACTCATCCTGTGAGTGGACACACCGCCATGGTGACAGTATTGGGCAGCGCCACTCATCCTGTGAGTGTACACACCGCCATAGTGACGGTATTGGGCAGCGCCACTCATCCTGTGAGTGGACACACCGCCATAGTGACGGTATTGGGCAGCGCCACTCATCTTGTGAGTGGACACACCGCCATAGTGACAGTATTGGGCGGCGTCACTCATCCTGTGAGTGGACACACCGCCATAGTGACAGTATTGGGCAGCGCCACTCATCCTGTGGGTGGACACACAGCCATAGTGACAGTATTGGGCAGCGCTACTCATCCTGTGAGTGGACACACCGTCATAGTGACAGTATTGGGCAGCGCCACTCATCCTTTGAGTGGTCACACCGTCATAGTGACAGTATTGGGCAGCGCCACTCATCCTGTGAGTGGACACCGCCATAGTGACAGTATTGGGCAGCGCCACTCATCTTGTGAGTGGACACACCGCCATAGTGACAGTATTGGGCAGCGCCACTCATCCTGTGAGTGGACACCGCCATAGTGACAGTATTGGGCAGCGCCACTCATCCTGTGAGTGAACACACCGCCATAGTGACAGTATTGGGCAGCGCCACTCATCCTGTGAGTGAACACACCGCCATAGTGGCAGTATTGGGCAGCGCCACTCATCCTGTGATTGGACACACCGCCATAGTGACAGTATTGGGCAGCGCCACTCATCCTGTGAGTGGACACACCGCCATAGTGACAGTATTGGGCAGCGCCACTCATCCTTTGAGTGGACACACCGCCATAGTGACAGTATTGGGCAGCGCCACCCATCCTGTGAGTGGACACGCCGCCATAGTGACAGTATTGGGCAGCGCCACTCATCCTGAGAGTGGACACACCGCCATAGTGACAGTATTGGGCAGCGCCACTCATCCTGTGAGTGGACACACCGCCATAGTGACAGTATTGGGCAGCGCCACTCATCCTGGGAGTGGACACACCGCCATAGTGACAGTATTGGGGAGCGCCTCTCATCCACTCCTCAAACAAGAAGATTAACATCTGTCAACCCTTAAAAGCTTACGTTATCTTGTGGGTGCAAAATGGGGGAATCTTTTAAGAACAGTATCAATATTTAACAAATAATGTTTTCCTAACTCAAACAATGTGGGGTTTATTATTCTACACATATTCCTAATGTCTCTCAGGTGTTCACATTCACGTAGATAGTGGTCAAGGCGGTGTCCATCACTCTCACCACCGATTCTGCAACTCCGCTGATCAACTGTTGTTTCCATCCCAAGTCATCATGGATATTTATATCCAAGACGGATTCTTGATTCTCTCCCGCGTCCTCCTCCTCTTCGGCCATAATGATTGGGATTGCCAGCTGCAATCATGTTGTACCATCGTACAGATTCACTGGTGTGTGCTTCTATCCTCCTTTCCTCAGTTACCTTGTCACGGTGATGTTGCCTGACAATACCTCTAATTTGTAGTAGAGTCTTGGGTATGAAGTATTCAATATGGTCTCCTTCAGCGCCTTCAGCAGCCAGCATATCTGCTCGTTCATTCCCACATATTCCAACATGGGAGGGGATCCACAGAAACTTGATGACTCTTCCCTGATTGGTAAGTACTCTCACAGCTCTCTTAATTTCAGCGACTATTGCAAGATTTTCTGCCTGATTTTTACAAAGGCTTTGCAGTGCTGCTTTTGATTCGGTGCAAATCACTGCACCATTAGTGTTCCGTTCAAGAAACATTAACGCCATAACAATGGCAGTTAGCTCTGCTTGCGTTGAAGAGGCATAGTTCTATATACGCGCTTTTTCTTGATTTCCGTTTTAAAAGGCATTATTCCTAATTACAGTATATGCTGCACCAGCCCTGCCATTGACAGGATTAGATGACCCGTCAGTGTAGATTTGATCTAGTTCATCTCCGGCTTCTTTATAAATTTCCTCGAGACACTTGTGCCTCATTTCTTGTGATATCATGTTGGACTTTTCGTTGCCATTTCATTGATGATGATCTTGCATGAGTCATCCTCCCAGGGAGGTAACCTCTCTACAGGCAGGAGCTCACGGGCTTGCTCAAGCTGGTGAAGCTCTTCCAGGTAGCAGACTGACCTGTGATGCCATTTTTTGCTTCTCCTGTTTCCACCTGTAGCACAGAACTCAGTTTTTTCTTAGCAATATCATTGTAATGGGGATCTCTGGCTATCCTAATTACAAGCTTAGCATTCAGCTCCTGAATTCTGCTTTTAACACTGGGGAAGGAACAACTCCTCTCATAGATTAGACGTTTTGGCAGTTCTTGGGACTTCAAGAATGATTGTCATGGCTTCATTTTGAATGTTTTAGAGCCTTTTAATATCGCTTTGGGAGTAGGTGCATAAGACTGGTGCGACATAGTCTATGACGGAGCGCACATAGGCTGTGTACATCATTTTAAGCATGACAATAGAGGCTCCATGTCCATTCCAGGTCATAGCTTTCAGTGCCCTGAGTCGACTTTTGCATGTTCCTATGAGTTGGTTGAGCTCCTCTTTCTTCCCCTTGTTAGAGCCGACAGTGACGCCAAGGTACCGATAGTGGTCAACCCATTCAAGTGTTACACCATTAATTTATAGTTCTTCATTTTCTCCCGCTTGTGATGAGAGTATAATTTTGTCTTGTTTGTGGAGAGAGTGACACCGAGCTCAATACATTTCCTTCAAAGGAGTTCAATGGACTTATTATTAACATCTTTATTGACAAAATTAATTACAATTTTGCCTAGTCTGAGGATTTCGATTAAGTCTTATTAAAGTGAGGATAATGCTGGTATTCACTGTCACGCAGGACAGAGGGTCATACACAAGACAATAGGTCTAAACTGTAGGCTGAAGCACATATATATCATGGTTACAATCAATGTTTTAATGTATGGATATGTGAAAACAACTTCCTATTGTGCACTGCCACACAAGGGCAGGGATGGGTTCATAAGTGATGCAGCTTAGAAGTAATATAAATAAAATTGTTCTTCATTCTTTTAAAATGGACAAGCAAATTTTGGATAAATTGTTAGGATGTCGTCCAGAACACCTGAGTCAATGAAATAGTTACACAGTTGGTGGTACAAGAGGCCAGGAGGTCTAAAGTCCTTTACGGT
Source organism: Procambarus clarkii (assembly GCF_040958095.1). Lineage (NCBI taxonomy): Eukaryota > Metazoa > Arthropoda > Malacostraca > Decapoda > Cambaridae > Procambarus > Procambarus clarkii. Next base: position 23,483 of record NC_091192.1, read on the forward strand.
TTCACAGTCAACAATATAGTGTTCTAGTGAATGCATTAAAGGTTTATCACAGAGTTTACAATCTGAGTATTCTGGTAGTGGTTCAGCCTCACTAACCTGCCAGATGTGTCTATAGCCAAGGCGAATTGCAGCAATGATTACATCACATTGCCTGGTCCGGTTACTGTGCTGACCATACAAATACCTATTATTACAAAACTTGTCATAACTTTTAATACTGCAGCTTTCAGGTCTCTGGGCATTTCTTAGTTCTAAATCTGAATGAATTTCTTTAATTTGTATGTTTCTAATAATTGCATTAGACAGTCCAAAGTCATAAGGCCAATCGATCTACAAAGTCATGTTAATGGACTGTTAATTTTTCCCAAGGTGGGAGCTTATATTAGGGCGAGGATAGTGGATGGTGAGAGGGAGGGGTGGGTGATGGAGGGAAGGGTGGGTGATGGAGGGAGGGGTGGGTGATGGAGGGAAGGGAGGGTGATGGAGGGAAGGGAGGGTGGTGGAGGGAAGGGAGGGTGGTGGAGGGAAGGGAGGGTGATGGAGGGAAGGGAGGGTGATGGAGGGAAGGGAGGGTGATGGAGGGAAGGAGAAGGGCCACAGTAACCAGTGAGCGCCGCTGCACACACCTGTCAGCTGGGCACTGATGACTCTACCAGAAGGGCCGGGCGGCCCTGGGCGGGGTAGCTGAGTACACACACACCCACACCCACACAAGGGTCAGGTGTGTACAGTACCACCAGATATACACACACACAAGGGTCAGGTGTGTACAGTACCACCAGATATACACACACACAAGGGTCAGGTGTGTACAGTACCACACACATACATACACACACACACACACACCCACACACATACATACACACACACACACACACCCACACACATACATACACACACACACACACACACACACACACACACACACACACACACACACACACACACACACACACACACCCACACACACACACACACACACACACACACACCCACACACACACACACACCCACACACACACACACACACACACACACACACACACACACACACACACACTCACACACACACACACCCACACACATACACCCACACACACACACACACACACACACACACACACACACACACACACACACACACACACACACACACACACACACACACACACACAAGAGTCAGGTGTGTACAGTACCACCAGATACACACACACAAGGGTCAGATGTGTACAGTACCACCAGATACACACACACACATACAAGGGTCAGGTGTGTACAGTACCACCAGATATACACACACACACACACACACAAGGGTCAGGTGTGTACAGTACCACCAGATATACACACACACAAGGGTCAGGTGTGTACAGTACCACCAGATACACACACACACAAGGGTCAGGTGTGTACAGTACCACCAGATACACACACACACACACACACACACACACACACACACACACACCCACACCCACACACACACAAGGGTCAGGAGTGTACGGTACCACCAGATATACACACACACAAGGGTCAGGTGTGTTCAGTACCACCAGATACACACACACACACACACACACACACACACACACACACACACACACACACACACACACACACACACACACACACACACACACACACACACACACAAGAGTCAGGTGTGTACAGTACCACCAGATACACACACACACACACACACACACACAAGGGTCAGGTGTGTACAGTACCACCAGATACACACACACACACATACAAGGGTCAGGTGTGTACAGTACCACCAGATACACACACACACACACACACACACACACACACACAAGGGTCAGGTGTGTACAGTACCACCAGATATACACACACACACACACACACACACACAAGAGTCAGGTGTGTACAGTACCACCAGATACACACACACACAAACACACACACACACACACAAGGGTCAGGTGTGTACAGTACCACCAGATATACACACACACAAGGGTCAGGTGTGTACAGTACCACCAGATACACACACACACACACACACACACACACACACACACACAAGGGTCAGGTGTGTACAGTACCACCAGATATACACACACACAAGGGTCAGGTGTGTACAGTACAACCAGATACACACACACACAAGGGTCAGGTGTGTACAGTACCACCAGATATACACCCACACAAGGGTCAGGTGTGTACAGTACCACCAGATATACACACACACAAGGGTCAGGTGTGTACAGTACCACCAGATATACACCCACACAAGGGTCAGGTGTGTACAGTACCACCAGATATACACACACACAAGGGTCAGGTGTGTACAGTACCACCAGATATACACCCACACAAGGGTCAGGTGTGTACAGTACCACCAGATACACACACACAAGGGTCAGGTGTGTACAGTACCACCAGATATACACACACACAAGGGTCAGGTGTGTACAGTACCACCAGATATACACACACACAAGGGTCAGGTGTGTACAGTACCACCAGATATACACACACACACACAAGGGTCAGGTGTGTACAGTACCACCAGATATACACACACACAAGGGTCAGGTGTGTACAGTACCACCAGATACACACACACACAAGGGTCAGGTGTGTACAGTACCACCAGATATACACACACACAAGGGTCAGGTGTGTACAGTACCACCAGATATACACCAAGACCTGTCGGCCGCTTCACTAGCATTATATTTTTGTCTTGGAGAAAGTTCAGGACCAAAGTGTACTTTGTGCTGGACTTGGCATAGTGGTGATGGGTGGACACGAGTATAGAGTACCACTCCACGGCCTCCAGCATGAGTACCACTATACAGCTTCCATCATGAGTACCACTCCACGGCCTCCAGCATGAGTACCACTATACAGCTTCCATCATGAGTACCACTATACAGCTTCCAGCATGAGTACCACTATACACCTTCCAGCATGAGTACCACTCCACAGTGGTACAACTGTGGAGTGGTACTCACTACATTGGAGTGGTACTCACTACACTACACCTAACTTACATTTCGTGCCAGATGATGGAGAAGATTGTGCGAAAAAAGCTAATGGAACATCTGGAGCAAAGGAACTTTATAACACAACATCAACATGGGTTCAGAGATGGCAAATCATGTCTAACAGGATTAATTGAGTTCTATGACCAGGCAACAAAAATCAGGCAAGAGAGAGAGAGAGGGCTGGGCAGACTGCATATTTCTGGACTGCCAGAAAGCTTTTGACACAGTACCACATAAGAGACTAGTGCACAAACTGGAGATGCAGGCAGGAGTGAAAGGGAAGGTACTCCACTGGATAAGAGAGTACTTAAGCAACAGGACACAGCGAGTCAAAGTGAGAGGTGAGGTCTCGGATTGGCGGGGAGTCACCAGTGGAGTCCCACAGGGATCAGTCCTTGGACCTATACTGTTTCTGATATACGTAAATGATCGCCCAGAAGGAATTGACTCGTTCCTCTCGATGTTTGCTGATGATGCAAAAATAATGAGGAGGATCAGGGCAGAGGAGGATAGTATGAAGCTACAATATGACCTAGACAAACTGAAGGAATGGTCCGACAAATGGCTACTAAAGTTCAACCCAAGTAAATGTATGGTAGTGAAACTAGGAGGAGGAACTAGGAGGCCAGTCACTGGATACCGAATGGGAGATGAAGTCCTTCACGAAACGGACAAAGAGAAAGATCTGGGAGTTGATATCACGCCAAACCTGTCTCCCGAAGCCCACATCAAAAGAATAACATCAGCGGCCTATGCGAGGCTGCCTAACATCAGAACGGCTCTCAGAAACCTGTGTAAGGAATCATTCAGACTCTTACATATCACATATGTAAGGTCAATCCTGGAGTACGCGGCCCCAGCATGGAGCCCGTATCTAGTCAAGCACAAGACGAAGCTGGAAAAAGTTCAGAGGTATGCCACTAGGCTTGTCCAAGAACTAAGAGGCATGAGTTATGAGGACAGACTACGTGAACTGCCCCTCACGTCGCTGGAAGACAGAAGAGCTAGGGGAGACATGATCACTGCCTACAAAATTCTTAGAGGATTTGATAGGGTAGATAAGGATAAACTTTTTATCACGAGTGGTAAGCGAACAAGGTGGAAACTGAGTACCCAAATGAGCCACAGGGACTTAAGAAAGAACTTTTTCAGTGTCAGAGTAATACATTAGGCAGTGATGTGGTGGAGGCTGACTCTAAACACAGTTTCAAGTGTAGATATGATAGAGCCCAGTAGGCTCAGGAACCTGTACACCAGTTGTGAGGCGGGACCAGAAAGCCAGAGCTCAACCCCGCAAGCACAACTAGGTGAGTACACACACAGGCGGCAGGCTATCATACACACAGGCGGCAGGTTATCACACACACAGGCGGCAGGTTATCACATACACAGGCGGCAGGTTATCACATACACAGGCGGCAGGTTATCACACACACTGGCGGCAGGTTATCACACACACACAGGCGGCAGGTTATCACACACACTGGCGGCAGGTTATCACACACACTGGCGGCAGGTTATCACACACACTGGCGGCAGGTTATCACACACACAGGCGGCAGGTTATCACATAGGCGGCAGGTTATCACACACACTGGCGGCAGGTTATCACACACACACAGGCGGCAGGTTATCACACACACTGGCGGCAGGTTATCACATACACAGGCGGCAGGTTATCACATACACAGGTGGCAGGTTATCACACACACACAGGCGGCAGGTTATCACACACACACAGGCGGCAGGTTATCACACACACTGGCGGCAGGTTATCACACACACTGGCGGCAGGTTATCACACACACTGGCGGCAGGTTATCACACACACTGGCGGCAGGTTATCACACACAGGCGGCAGGTTATCACACACACAGGCGGCAGGTTATCACATACACAGGCGGCAGGTTATCACATACACAGGCGGCAGGTTATCACACACACACAGGCGGCAGGTTATCACATACACAGGCGGCAGGTTATCACATACACAGGCGGCAGGTTATCACATACACAGGCGGCAGGTTATCACACACACAGGCGGCAGGTTATCACACACACAGGCGGCAGGTTATCACACACACAGGCGGCAGGTTATCACACACACTGGCGGCAGGTTATCACATACACAGGCGGCAGGTTATCACACACACAGGCGGCAGGTTATCACATACACAGGCGGCAGGTTATCACATACACAGGCGGCAGGTTATCACACACACAGGCGGCAGGTTATCACATACACAGGCGGCAGGTTATCACACACACAGGCGGCAGGTTATCACATACACAGGCGGCAGGTTATCACACACACAGGCGGCAGGTTATCACATACACAGGCGGCAGGTTATCACACACACAGGCGGCAGGTTATCATACATATACACACAGGCGGCAGGTTATCATACAGATACACACAGGCGGCAGGTTATCATACAGACACACACAGGCGGCAGGTTATCATACAGATACACACAGGCGGCAGGTTATCATACAGACACACACAGGCGGCATGTTATCATACAGATACACACAGGCGGCAGGTTATCATATATACACAGGTGTGGAAGTGAAGGACACCTCCACACCTGGACAGTTAGCGTCCACCGCCTCCCAGAAGAGACAGCAATTGGCCTTTGAATAATTTAGCCACTGGGACTAACTGCTCGAGAACAAGTTGACCCGCCCTTTTCTGACTAGAGTGGGAAGGGCAAGGTAGGCCTTTAGACGCAGGTGGATGAAGGCAGGGTGACCTGTGTGGGGTGAGGTAAGTGTAAGGTAGAGCTTGGTGGGTAAGGGAAGGGCAGGGTGAGGTGTGTAAGGCAGAGCACCGTAGTGAAGGGCAAAAGACATACAGACTAGAACACCGCCACCATGACAGGTAAGGTCGTTTGCTTTACTACAAATTTCAACACTGTGAGGTTGGTGAGGTGTGGTTGGTGACACAAGTACTACCAGCATGTACTTCTCTCTCTCCCCCAGGGCTGACAGGGTGATGCAAGCGCTCGTCTTCAAGACAGTCCCGGGTCTGTTCCAAGCAGAGATGAGGAGACGCATCGAGTTTTATCAGGGGCACCCGCACGTTGGTAAGTGGAGATGACCTCTTGGCTTATTTTGGGAAGAGGCCAGTTGCTCTCTGCCTTTATGGTGTGTTATGCTTAACACAAGTGATTATTTTATACGTATATACATGTGGTTTGTGTTCCTGTGTAAACGTTTGTGTACCAGCCTTTCCCAGACTGTTGTAGAGATCACGTGTGTTTGTGACGGCTGGTATGTGACCATGTACTTCTTATTAACAAGTAGCTATGTGAGTATTACGTGTTGGTTCTTGAATGTGGCTTTGTAACTATGAACTTAAGTGCAGTTATCTTGGGTGACCATGTGTCACGCAAGATAACTGCGAATATATATATATATAATATATATATATATATATATATATATATATATATATATATAATATATATATAATATATATATATTATATATATATATATATATATATATATATATATATATATATATATATATATATATATATATATATATATATATATAATACACTATGTCTTGTGTACATAGAGCGAACGTAATTTTTCACTAGTGTGACGTTACAGTATAAATAATGGTGAGAGTGTTGGTGTAGGCGGGTGTGTAGCAGAGGTTTACACATGTTGGGGTTGTGTTGTATGACTGATTATATGGTGTGTTGATAGCACATGTTTGTTACGTGCGGGTGTTGCACTTGTTGTCTCTTGTTGAGTTGGTGTTGTGCTTCGTTACTGCTCGATGGTTCATCCTGGTGCTTCGTTACTGCTCGATGGTTCATCCTGGTGCTTCGTTACTGCTCGATGGTTCATCCTGGTGTTTCGTTACTGTTCGGTTACACCATGGTGTGTGGCTACACCATGGTGTGTGGTTGCACCATGGTGTGTGGCTACACCATGGTGTGTGGTTGCACCATGGTGTGTGGCTTCACCATGGTGTGTGGCTACACCATGGTGTGTGGTTGCACCATGGTGTGTGGCTACACCATGGTGTAGCCACACACCATGGTGTGTGGCTACACCATGGTGTGTGGTTGCACCATGGTGTGTGGCTTCACCATGGTGTGTGGCTACACCATGGTGTGTGGCTACACCATGGTGTGTGGCTGCACCATGGTGTGTGGCTGCACCATGGTGTGTGGCTGCACCATGGTGTGTGGTTGCACCATGGTGTGTGGCTGCACCATGGTGTGTGGCTGCACCATGGTGTGTGGTTGCACCATGGTGTGTGGCTGCACCATGGTGTGTGGCTACACCATGGTGTGTGGCTGCACCATGGTGTGTGGCTGCACCATGGTGTGTGGCTGCACCATGGTGTGTGGCTGCACCATGGTGTGTGGCTACACCATGGTGTGTGGCTTCACCATGGTGTGTGGCTACACCATGGTGTGTGGTTGCACCATGGTGTGTGGTTGCACCATGGTGTGTGGTTGCACCATGGTGTGTGGCTTCACCATGGTGTGTGGCTACACCATGGTGTGTGGCTACACCATGGTGTGTGGCTACACCATGGTGTGTGGCTGCACCATGGTGTGTGGCTGCACCATGGTGTGTGGTTGCACCATGGTGTGTGGCTGCACCATGGTGTGTGGCTACACCATGGTGTGTGGCTACACCATGGTGTGTGGCTGCACCATGGTGTGTGGCTGCACCATGGTGTGTGGTTGCACCATGGTGTGTGGCTGCACCATGGTGTGTGGCTGCACCATGGTGTGTGGCTGCACCATGGTGTGTGGTTGCACCATGGTGTGTGGCTGCACCATGGTGTGTGGCTGCACAGTGTTAGCCAAGAGTGATCAGGGTGACTATGATGACAGGCTGACAGTCACGCTCAGTGGGAGGGTGAGTGTGAAGCAGATGACTGTGACTGGCAGTTCCGGGGCTGTCACAACCATGGAGGCCCAGTTCCTGTGTAGCCATGAGGACGGGGGAACAGTTGAGGGCACAGTAACAGTGAACTAGGACCGTCTCGTCTGGAACCACTTGCCAGTAACCAGTGAAGACCACTTCCCACACTTGTCATGTCAACACTTGTCATGTCAACACTTGTCATGTCAACGCTTGTCATGTCAACACTTGTCATGTCAACGCTTGTCATGTCAACGCTTGTCATGTCAACACTTGTCATGTCAACACTTGTCATGTCAACACTTGCCATGTCAACACTTGCCATGTCAACACTTGCCATGTCAACACTTGTCATGTCAACACTTGTCATGTCAACACTTGTCATGTCAACACTTGTCATGTCAACACTTGCCATGTCAACACTTGCCATGTCAACACTTGCCATGTCAACACTTGTCATGTCAACACTTGTCATGTCAACACTTGTCATGTCAACACTTGTCATGTCAACACTTGTCATGTCAACACTTGTCATGTCAATGCTTGTCATGTCAACACTTGTCATGTCAACGCTTGTCATGTCAACGCTTGTCATGTCAACACTTGTCATGTCAAAGCAATGCAATGTGACTTGCAGAAGTTGATGACTGATTATATTAACACTGGAGAAGTGACAGGTGGATGATGATAACATAGGAGAGATGACAGGTGGATGATGATAACATAGGAGGGATGACAGGTGGATGATGATAACATAGGAGAGATGACAGGTGGATGATGATAACATAGGAGGGATGACAGGTGGATGATGATAACATAGGAGAGATGACAGGTGGATGATGATAACATAGGAGGGATGACAGGTGGATGATGATAACATAGGAGGGATGACAGGTGGATGATGATAACATAGGAGGGATGACAGGTGGATGATGATAACATAGGAGGGATGACAGGTGGATGATGATAACATAGGAGAGATGACAGGTGGATGATGATAACATAGGAGGGATGACAGGTGGATGATGATAACATAGGAGAGATGACAGGTGGATGGAACAAGAATGAGGTAGTTACCGCTCTATTTAGTCAAATATCTGGTTTTCACTACAGATGTGATGGGGTTGGCGGAGTGTGGGGTTGGTGCCGGTGGTCGGTGAGGGGAAGGGGGGAGTACGGAGGGGGGGAGGAGTACGGAGGGGGGGGGGTTAGGGTGACAAGAAGGAATTTGCAACCAAGACATAGAATGCAATTAAGGTACAAGTTATCGTGAAGAATTTCAGGAATACACACGTGCTTGTCCTGCATTTGTTATATTGTGAACTGTGTATTTAATACACACGCGCGCGCACGCGCGCGCACACACACACACACACACACACACACACACAGTTTCAAGTGTAGATATGACAGAGCCCGATAGGCTCAGAAATCTGTACACCTGTTGATTGACGGTTGAGAGGCGGGACCAAAGAGCCAGAGCTCAACCCCCGCAAACACAACTAGGTGAGTACAACTAGGTGAGTACACACACACACACACTCAGTGTGTGTGGTCTGGTAGCTGCGTAGACAGCGCGCGAGACTCATAATCCTGTGGCCCGGGTTCGATTCCAGGCGCCGGCAGAGACAAATGGGCAGAGTTTCTTTCATCCTGATGCCCCTGTTACCTAGCAGTAAATAGGTACCTGAGAGTTAAGCAGTTACGGGCTGCTTCCCATCTGTGTGTGTGTAATTACCTAATTGTAATTACCTAAGTGTAGTTACAGGATGAGAGCTACGCTCGTGGTGTCCCGTCTTCCCAGCACTCTTTGTAATATAACGCTTTGAAACTACTGACGGTCTTGGCCTCCACAACCTTCTCACTTAACTTGTTCCAACCGTCTACCACTCTATTTGCGAAGGTGAATTTTCTTATATTTCTTCGGCACCTGTGTTTAGCTAGTTTAAATCTATGACCTCTTGTTCTTGAAGTGCCAGGTCTCAGGAAATCTTCCCTGTCGATTTTATCAATTCCTGTTACTATTTTGTATGTAGTGATCATATCACCTCTTTTTCTTCTGTCTTCTAGTTTTGGCATATTTAATGCTTCCAACCTCTCCTCATAGCTCTTGCCCTTCAGTTCTGGGAGCCACTTCGCAGCATGTCTTTGCACCTTTTCCAGTTTGTTGATGTGCTTCTTAAGATATGGGCACCACACAACAACTGCATATTCTAGCTTTGGCCTAACAAAAGTCATGAACAATTTCTTTAGTATATCGCCATCCATGTATTTAAATGCAATTCTGAAGTTAGAAAGCATCGCATAGGCTCCTTGCACAATATTCTTTATGTGGTCCTCAGGTGATAGTTTTCTATCTAGAACCACCCCTAGATCTCTTTCTTTATCAGAATTCTTTAAAGATTTCTCACATAATATATAGGTTGTATGGGATCTATGTTCTCCTATTCCACATTCCATAACATGACATTTATTAACATTAAATTCCATTTGCCAGGTGGTGCTCCATATACTTATTTTGTCCAGGTCTTCTTGAAGGGCATGACAATCATCTAAATTTCTTATCCTTCCTATTATCTTAGCATCATCAGCAAACATGTTCATATAATTCTGTATACCAACTGGTAGATCATTTATGAACACAATAAACATCACTGGTGCAAGAACTGAACCCTGTGGTACTCCACTTGTGACATTTCTCCATTCCAATACATTGCCTCTGATCACTGCCCTCATTTTTCTATCAGTCAGAAAATTTTTCATCCATGATAGAAGCTTACCTGTCACCCCTCCAATATTTTCCAGTTTCCAGAACAACCTCTTATGTGGAACTCTGTCAAAAGCCTTTTTTAGGTCCAGATAGATGCAGTCAACCCAACCATCTCTTTCCTGTAATATCTCTGTGGCTCGATCATAGAAACTGAGTAAATTCGATACACAGGATCTTCCAGATCGAAAACCATACTGTCTGTCTGATATTATATCATTTCTCTCCAGGTGTTCTACCCATTTAGTTTTGATTAGCTTTTCCAATACTTTCACTATTACACTTGTCAATGATACAGGTCTATAATTGAGGGGGTCTTCCCTGCTGCCACTTTTGTAGATTGGAACTATGTTAGCCTGTTTCCACCCGTCTGCTACGATTCCTGTACACAGGGATGCCTGAAAGATCAGGTGAAGTGGAATGCTGAGTTCAGATGCACATTCTCTCAGAACCCATGGTGAAACGCCATCTGGGCCAGCTGCTTTGTTCTTCCCGAGCTCCTTTAGCATATTTTCCACTTCATCTCTAGACACCTCTATCCGCTCTATGTTGTTCTCTGGAATTTTTATTGTGTCTGGTTCTCTGAAGATTTCATTTTGTACAAACACACTTTGGAACTTTTCATTTAATGTTTCACACATTTCCTTTTCATTTTCCGTGAATCTGTTTCCCATTTTCAACCTCTGGATATTATCCTTTACCTGCAATTTGTTGTTTATGAATTTGTAGAATAGGCCCGGTTCTGTTTTACATTTATCTGCTATCCCTTTTTCAAAATTTCTTTCTGCCTCTTTCCTTACTGCTGTATAGTTGTTTCTCGCATCTTTGTATCGCTGGTATGTTTGGGGGTTTGGCCTCTTCCTATACTGATTCCATTTTTGTGTCTTTTGGTCTCTTGCCCTCTCACAATTTCTGTCGAACCAATCCTGTTTTCTGGCCCTGCATCTCTGTTTTGGTATGAATGTTTGTGTGCCTTCCTCGTATAGTTTTAAAAATTTGGCATACATTTCATTTACTTCCCTGCCTAGCAACATTTCTGTCCAATTACACTCATTAAAAAAATTTCGAAGTTCCCCATAGTTGCCTCTCTTTAAATCGAGTTTATCAACTGTTTCAATGTCCCCATTTTCTTCTAGATGATATCTTAAAGCATATTTAATGTCTAACAGGACGTGATCACTCTTTCCCAAGGGAGGAAGGTACTGGATGTCAAAAATCTCTTCTTCTTTCCTGGTGAATACTAGATCCAGTACTGACGGTATATCTCCTTCCCTCATTCTTGTGGCTTGCTTTATGTGTTGATACAAGAATGTCTCCAGAATGAGGTTCACAAATCTGCATGTCCAAAAGTCCTCCGTTCTTGCTTCATAGGCCTCCCAGTCTATTGCTCTAAAGTTGAAGTCCCCCAGTATCAACAGTCATGATTTATCTTTATCTGCTCGTGCAATAATATCTCTCATGACCATTATGAGGCCCTCTCGTTTGTCATCCAGTTCTTCCTTTGTCCATGTGTTGCTTGCTGGTGGGCTGTAGGTATTTACAATTATCAGCTTATCATCCTGATTCCAGACCTGCAATGCCATTATGTCAATATCTCGAGGGTTTTCAAATATTAACTCTTTTACCTTCAGGTGTTTTTTCACCAGTACAGCCACTCCTCCTCCCTAACTAGTTTTCCTGTCACGTCTCCAAACTGAGTAGCCTCTTGGGAATATGACTTCATTTATTATATTTCCTTCAAGTTTCGTCTCTGATAATGCAACAATATCTGGGACCCTAAGCTGGATTATATCTTGCAACTCCAAAGTTTTTGACCTCACTCCATCTATGTTGGTATATACAATTTTCAGGAACATGTTCCCTTTTCCTTTGCTCTTTACTCCCCCTTCCACTACTGATCTTGTTGCTTTGTTTTTATGTACCATTTCACAAGCTTTCCAGTCCCTGTCACTTTGTAAAAAAAAGAATTTCTGTCTTCTTCATTTCTATCCCCATTTAGACGTTTTGCCTCAATTAGGTTCATTTTCAGCTTTTCTCTGTCTTCCTTGGAGAGGTCTTGTCTTATTGACCAAGATTTGCCAACCTCATCACTCTGCAGTTTCCTGGCATTTCTTAGCACTTCCATCATGTTTTTCACTCCATTAAACGTCACCCTTAAGGGGCGGTTCTTTTCTTTCTCATATTTTCCTATTCTTCTAAAATCACTGACATTTTCCTTTGAGCCTTCTCCTAAACCTACTATTTTCTCTATGATTTTCATCTCTTCTGCCGCTCGGTCCACCCTAGATGAAATTTCCTTCTCTAAACATCCAAAAATGATTATGGACTTAGTTCTATCTGCAGTGTTTTGTACCAGTTTACTGTTGGTAACCAGTTCTTTCCTAATTTCTTGCCTAATTTCTGCTTCTTGTTGGTCATTTCTGGTTTTGACTTCCGAACACACTTCTTTGATAGTCTCTTTCTCTTTTACAACTTCAGCATATGTCGCTTTTATTTCTTCTTTATACTTTTCTAGTTCTTTATTCACCTCCTCTATGTGAGTTGTCAGTGAAGTTTCCAGTTGGAGATCCTTACCTAACTCTATGTTAGCCCTTAGGCTTGCTTGAAGTTGTTCACCATATGAGTCTATTTTCTTGTTTATTTCTTTAAAGTCACCACACTTCACTTTCCACACCTCATTTTCTTTCACTAGTTCCTTGATTTGCTCCTCCTGATTTGTTACCTTGTCTGTTAATGCAGTAATAATCTTACCTTGTTGAAGCATACTCCCTTTTAGAGTGCAAAGCTCACTCCAAAGAGCTCCATTGTCCTCTTCCAAGTTAAGCACTTTTTCTTCATACTTCTTTTGCATGTCCTCAATTATCTCTAACCTGCCAAGAACACCTCCTTTCCTTATATCTTGTGGTGAGAATCCTTTGAAACCATCATCTGTTGGTGTGTCTACATTCTCAGTGGGGGTGGTGGCGGCGGCCATCTTTGTTTTTGTTCTAGACCAAAACAAACTTTTCCACTCAGCTATTTTCCCTCACTTTTACTTGTTTATTGTATTTTATTTGCTTTTACTCTTCCCTGAACCTTTATGTAACCTGGGACACCACTGTAGCCCTCAACCTGTGCCCAATACTTAGGTAATTCGATATTTCCAGGAGCTTGTGTGTGTGTGTGTGTGTGTGTGTGTGTGTGTGTGTGTGTGTGTGTGTGTGTGTGTGGAAAAAAATAGGTGGTGGTGGTGGTGGCAGCGCTCTGGGAATACCAGAAAAGGTCACCCTCGATAGCTTCCCCCCCCCCCCCCCCCCCCCAAGGCTCACTTTTAATTAAGTCCCCCCCTCAGCGTCCTGTTTACATGATCCCCCCTTTGTTGGGGAGGCTAGGGGGTGTGGAAGGGGGGTAATAGGTCAGTGTTGTGTATCAGTGAGGGGGGGAGGTGTTTCGTGTGGGTATGTGAGGAGGGAGGTGTTTCGTGTGAGTATGTGAGGGGGGAGGTGTTTCGTTTGGGTATGTGAGGGGGGAGGTGTTTCGTGTGGGTATGTGAGGAGGGAGGTGTTTCGTGTTGGTATGTGAGGGGGGAGGTGTTTCGTTTGGGTATGTGAGGGGGGAGGTGTTTCGTGTGGGTATGTGAGGGGGGGGGAGGTGTTTCGTGTGGGTATGTGAGGGGGGGGAGGTGTTTCGTGTGGGTATGTGAGGGGGGGGGAGGTGTTTCGTGTGGGTATGTGAGGGGGGGAGGTGTTTCGTGTATGTGAGGGGGGGAGGTGTTTCGTGTGGGTATGTGAGGGGGCGAGGTGTTTCGTGTGGGTATGTGAGGGGGGAGGTGTTTCGTGTATGTGAGGGGGGGAGGTGTTTCGTGTGGGTATGTGAGGGGGGGAGGTGTTTCGTGTGGGTATGTGAGGGGGCGAGGTGTTTCGTGTGGGTATGTGAGGGGGGAGGTGTTTCGTGTGGGTATGTGAGGGGGGGAGGTGTTTCGTGTGGGTATGTGAGGGGGGGGAGGTGTTTCGTGTGGGTATGTGAGGGGGGGAGGTGTTTCGTGTGGGTATGTGAGGGGGCGAGGTGTTTTGTGTGGGTATGTGAGGGGGGGAGGTGTTTCGTGTGAGTATGTGAGGGGGGGAGGTGTTTCGTGTGGGTATGTGAGAAGGGAGGTGTTTCGTGTGGGTGTGTGAGGGAGGGAGGTGTTTCGTGTGGGTATGTGAGGGGGGGAGGTGTTTCGTGTGGGTATGTGAGGGGGGAGGTGTTTCGTGTGGGTATGTGAGGGGGGGGGGTGTTTCGTGTGGGTATGTGAGGGGGGGAGGTGTTTCGTGTGGGTATGTGAGGGGGGGAGGTGTTTCGTGTGGGTATGTGAGGGGGGGAGGTGTTTCGTGTGGGTATGTGAGGGGGGGAGGTGTTTCGTGTGGGTATGTGAGGGGGGGGAGGTGTTTCGTGTGGGTATGTGAGGGGGGGAGGTGTTTCGTGTGGGTATGTGAGGGGGGGGAGGTGTTTCGTGTGGGTATGTGAGGGGAGTGAGGTGTTTCGTGTGGGTATGTGAGGGGGGGGAGGTGTTTCGTGTGGGTATGTGAGGGGGGGGAGGTGTTTCGTGTGGATACAGCAGGGCTTCTGAACACTGTACCACAGGTGATAGCAGCTGTGACCAACCTCAGTTACACAAGGTCGTCCCCGACAGTGGGGGCGACCTTGGGGGTGGAGGCACCGGAGATAAGCCTGGGGGAGGACATCCGTCGTGGACCCTCAGACGTCCTCACCATTGACGCCGCCTCGACCCCGCGTCGCAAATGTTGGCTTCTGTCGAACATTAACACTGAGGGTCAGGACGGTACAGTCAGCTATCGTGGCACATGGTTCAAGGCTCATGTCATGAGAACGGTCATGTTAGCCTCGTTCCAGCTCACACCTGCATGTACCTGTGACTGGGTTTAAGAGTTTTTTCGGCAGCCCGGCCTTGGTCACGCTTTCTTGATGATATATTGGACTGGTACCCAAAATTGACCATGTAATATATCAATTATATAATGTATGTTTGTGATGTAACTATATAACCTGAGCTTGTAAAAGCACCTTAATCACCTTCAGTGATTAAGTGCTTAATTGCACACTAGTTTCTCTATCAGCTATCTCACCCTGTCAGAGTAACAGACAAATTTATGTGAATGCATGCATGTGTGTGTGTATATATATATGTACGTATATGTGTGTGTGTGTGTGTGTATATATGTATGTGTATAAAGTACATATGCCCTACATAAAGTACACTTTATGTAGGGCATACGTAAATCTGTGTATCTATGTATTTACGTATGTAGGTTAGCTTAGCATTTTAAAAGCACCGAATCACCTTCTGTGGTTGATTGTTCAATAAACCCTTGAACTATATGTTTAACACATCTCTCACCCTGTCCATGGAGGACACAAGACAATGTATATATGCTGGTTAGCATTGTAAATGTCTGCTTTTTTGTTTTTTTTTGTTTTTCCCCCCTACCACGTCTGTGGTAGGGGGGAAAAAAAACAGCTTGGATGGTTACACACTGCCTTCAGCTTTTGGTCTCCGTCACCTTTTTTCTCTCTCGAACTGCTCTTATCTGTAAACGCCTTGAACACATTATATTGTAGAATGTCCCATATGACACTATGTAAAAGACACTTCGAACACTGTTTATGTAGGACAGACGTAAATCTGTGTATATATGTATGTAAGTTATATTAGCATTTTTATAGCACTACAATCACCTTCTGTGGTTGATTGTTCAGTAAATCACTGAACTATATGTTTAACACATCTCTCACCCTGTCCACGGAGGATTCAATTTCTTTCTTTATTATGCACCCCATACCCATCCCGTGGGCGGTGGTGTAAAGGATTACAGAGGCACATAATCGGTTCAGGAACTGAACCCTCTAGTTCGTTTACCTAAGCAAATAACAATCTTTTGACGCTAGTTAAAAAATAATTAATGTTATATATATGCATGTACACATACTCATACATACATGTACATACATATACATATACATATATACATACACATACATATTTAATCACCCACACAAATACACACATCAATAATCTTTTGTATCACAAGTGATTCAACAAGAGGCTCACAACAGTCACTATACAAGGCACTTTACATCTATGGTGAGTCACACAGTTACTAGTCTTGCTCCACACCCACCCAACTGAGCGGCAGCTTTACAGTCATGTGCTCCACACCCACCCAACTGGGCGGCAGCTTTACAGTCATGTGCTCCACACCCACCCAACTGGGCGGCAGCTTTACAGTCATGTGCTCCACACCCACCCAACTAGGCGGCAGCTTTACAGTCATGTGCTCCAAACCCACCCAACTGGGCGGCAGCTTTACAGTCATGTGCTCCACACCTACCCAACTGGGCGGCAGCTTTACAGTCATGTGCTCCACACCCACCCAACTGGGCTCCAGCTTTACAGTCATGTGCTCCACACCCACCCAACTGGGCGGCAGCTTTACAGTCATGTGCTCCACACCCACCCAACTGGGCGGCAGCTTTACAGTCATGTGCTCCACACCCACCCAACTGGGCGGCAGCTTTACAGTCATATGCTCCACATCCACCCAACTGGGCGGCAGCTTTACAGTCATGTACTCCACACCCACACAACTGGGCGGCAGCTTTACAGTCATGTGCTCCACACCCACCCAACTGGGCGGCAGCTTTACAGTCATGTGCTCCACACCCACCCAACTGGGCGGCAGCTTTACAGTCATGTGCTCCACACCCACCCAACTGGGCGGTAGCTTTACAGTCATGTGCTCCACACCCACCCAACTGGGCGGCAGCTTTACAGTCATGTGCTCCACATCCACCCAACTGGGCGGCAGCTTTACAGTCATGTGCTCCACACCCACCCAACTGGGCGGCAGCTTTACAGTCATGTGCTCCACACCCACCCAACTGGGCGGCAGCTTTAGAGTCATGTGCTCCACACCCACCCAACTGGGCGGCAGCTTTACAGTCATGTGCTCCACAAACCAACCAACTGGGCGGCAGCTTTACAGTCATGTGCTCCACACCCACCCAACTGGGCGGCAGCTTTACAGTCATGTGCTGCACACCCACCCAACTGGGCGGCAGCTTTACAGTCATGTGCAGGCATTATCTACAGTAAGCAAATTTTGGATACTTCGCTAAGATTTCGAGCAGCACATCATTATGAATGAAGTACTTACACATTTCTTGGACACTATTGATGGTGTTATCTCTAAATTCCGCGATTTTTTCACATCCCATTATACAATGACGCAAAATATGCGAATACTTCTGCTGACAGAGTTTACATTTAGTCAAATCTACATCAGCAGATGTTACAAACTGCCAGAGGTACTTGTAGCCGAGCCTAAGCCTAGCAGTGGTAACATCTAGAAGTCTGCTAACCTTGTTGGATGACCCATAGACGTGCGGCACTTCCTGCATAATAGAATGATGATAGATGGAGGAACTGGTGGGCATTTCACTTTGCCTCAAGCCTACGAGATTTTTTGATATTCCCGGAATATTGCTGCCCTCAGGCTGCTCAAAGGCAGTCTAAGTTGGTAATCAATTCCCTCTTTACGAGCAAAAGTCTTGGCCATCTCATCAGTTCTATCATGCATTCGGAGACCAATATGGAAAGGAATCCACAGGAGACAGACTCTGACTCCATCATTGACTATTTCACTATATCTGTGTCTAGCTTCAGAGATAAGCACGTCACAGTTATGCCTTGGAGAGCTGAGGGCAGTCAAGGATGACAAGGAGTCACTTACAATTAGCGTGTCAACTTTGGATTCATATACGCGCTCGAGTGCAAGGATTATGGCAACCAATTCTGTTTGAAGAGTGGAGACCCAGTTACTTAGACGCGCTCCACACTCATGGGAGAAGGAACCATCTCTCCCTGTCACAACAACTGCACTTCCAGCTGCACCATGGGACTGATGCAAGGATCCATCAGTGTAAATAATCTGGGAAAGGGAGCGCTCTCTGACTAAAGCATCAATTTGGCTTAAGACATTGTACCTTGCTTCTTGTCGAAGCAAGGACTGTTCTTAATCAGCTTCTTGGGATGGAGGACAGAAGAGTATATATATATATGCTGGTTAGCATTGTGACTGACCACGTCTGTGGTAGATAAAACATTATCTTTAAAGCTGGTGTTCTATTTCTAGCACTTCCTCTCGTGGTTGTTGTTGTCTTAGCTTTGTTCTCCATCTTGTTCTTCTTATTATTGTTTTATTCTTGTTCTCCTTCTTACTCTTGTTCTTTTGTTCACGTTCTTATCCTTGTTTTTGTACTTGTGTTCTCATTCTTACACGTGTTCTTGTTCTCACTCTCGTCCTCGTTCTTCCTCTTATTCTCAATATTGTTCTGGTTCTTACTTTTTCCTTATTCTCAATCATATTCTTGACATCACTATTGTTCTTCTTGTTCTCGATATTACAATTGTTCTAGTTCTCACTCTCTCTCTCTCTCTCTCTCTCTCTCTCTCTCTCTCTCTCTCTCTCTCTCTCTCTCTCTCTCTCTCTCTCTCTCTCTCTCTCTCTCTCTCTCTCTCTCTCTCTCTCTCTTTCTCTCTCTCTCGCTCTCTCTCTCTCTCTCTCTCTCTCTCTCTCTCTCTCTCTCTCTCTCTCTCTCTCTCTCTCTCTCTCTCTCTCTCTCTCTCTCTCTCGCTCTCTCGCTCTCTCTCTCGCTCTCTCTCTCGCTCGCTCTCTCTCTCTCTCTCTCTCTCTCTCTCTCTCTCTCTCTCTCTCTCTCTCTCTCTCTCTCTCTCTCTCTCTCTCTCTCTCTCTCTCTCTCTCTCTCTCTTTCTCGCTCGCTCGCGCCGTTATCAAGAAAAATAACAAACGGTGAACCCATAAGGCGTCATCTTAGGATAACTAATGTGTAAACATGGCATTAAGTGCATATATTAGAGAGGGTATCGTGGTGAGTACACTCAGCGCCGCTTGCTAAGTACCAAACACTTGAGCACAGTAAACACTTGAAGTGTGTCAGGATAATCCTTGAGACCATGATACCCCCCAACACGTCATGGCTCGCGGGTGTAATCCTGATACCCAAGGCGGCGGCCACAGCTCTTGGGATATCCCCATCATGGACGGTACACCCCGGTATGGCGCACTCACACACACACACACACACACACACACACACACACACAAAAGAGTTAGGGGGACATGATCACCACATTTAAGATTCGCAAGGAAATTGATAGAGTAGATAAAGACAGGCTGTTTAACACAAGGGGCACACGCACTAGGGGACACAAGTGGAAACTGAGTGCCCAAATGAACCACAGAAATATTAGAAATAACTTTTTTAGTGTCAGAGTAGTTAACGGATGGAATGCATTAGGAAGTGATGTGGTGAAGGCTGACTCCATACACAGTTTCAAATGTAGATATGATAGAGCCCAATAGGCTCAGGAACCTGTACACCTGTTGATTGATGGTTGAGAGGCGGGACCAAAGAGCTAGAGCTCAACCCCCGCAAGCACAATTAGGTGAGTACACACACGCACGCGCGCACACACACGCACGCACACGCACGCACGCGGACACACACACACACACACAGCCAGCGAGAGAGAGAGACAGAGAGAGAGAGAACAAGAGTGAGAACTAGAACAATTGTGATATCGAGAACAAGAAGACTCCAGACGGGATCTCACCATGGATACTGAAAGAGTGTGCAGAGGCACTTTGCTTGCCACTCTCCATAGTGTATAGTAGGTCACTGGAGATGGGAGACCTACCAGAAATATGGAAGACGGCGAATGTGGTCCCAATATACAAAAAGGGCGACAGGCAAGAGGCACTGAACTACAGGCCAGTGTCCTTGACTTGTATACCATGCAAGGTGACGGAGAAGATTGTGAGAAAAAACCTGGTAACACATCTGGAGAGAAGGGACTTCGTGACAAATCGCCAACATGGGTTCAGGGAGGGTAAATCTTGCCTTACAGGCTTGATAGAATTCTACGATCAGGTGACAAAGATTAAGCAAGAAAGAGAGGGCTGGGCGGAATGCATTTTCTTGGATTGTCGGAAAGCCTTTGACACAGTACCGCATAAGAGGCTGGTACATAAGCTGGAGAGACAGGCAGGTGTAGCTGGTAAGGTGCTCCAGTGGATAAGGGAGTATCTAAGCAATAGGAAGCAGAGAGTTACGGTGAGGGGTCAGACCTCCGATTGGCGTGAAGTCACCAGTGGAGTCCCACAGGGCTCTGTACTCGGTCCTATCTTGTTTCTGATATATGTAAATGATCTCCCGGAGGGTATAGATTCATTTCTCTCAATGTTTGCGGACGATGCCAAAATTATGAGAAGGATTAAGACAGAAGAGGACTGTTTTAGGCTCCAAGAAGACCTAGACAAACTGAAGGAATGGTCGAACAAATGGTTGTTAGAGTTTAACCCAACCAAATGTAATGTAATGAAGATAGGTGTAGGGAGCAGGAGGCCTGATATAAGGTATCATTTGAGAGATGAAGTCAGAGAGAGAAAGAAAGTCCTGGGGTTAGTACACACACACGCCACATATCACATATCCACATATCACGCCAGACCTGTCCCCTGAAGCCCACATCAAGAGAATAATATCAGCGGCATATGCCAGGACTCCAAGAAATTTAGAAACTTGTGTAGGGAATCATTTAGAACCTTTTATATCATATACGTGAGAGCAATCCTGGAGTATGCAGCTCCAGCCTGAAGTCCGTATCTTTTCAAGCACAAGACTAAACTGGAAAAATTCAAAGGCATGCGACCTGACTAGTACGTGAGGTGAGGGGTATGAGCTACGAGGAGAGACTACGGGAACTAAATTTCACGTCGGTGGAAGACAGAAGAATTAGGGGAGACATGATCACGACATTCAAGATTCTCAGTGAAAATTATAAAGACGGTTTATTTAACTCTGGGGGCACACGCACTAGGGGACACAGGTGGAAACTGAGTTCCTAAATGAGCCACAGGGACGTTAGAAAGAACTTTTTCAGTGTCAGAGTAGTTAATAAATGGAATGCATTAGGCAGTGATGTGGTGGAGGCTGACTCCATACACAGTTTCAAGTGTAGATATGATAGAGCCCAGTAGGCTCAGGAACCTGTACATCAGTTGATTGACAGTTGAGAGGCGGGACCAAAGAGTCGAAGCTCAACCCCCACAAGCACAACTAGGTGAGTACACAGTAGACCGTAAGAAGGCTGGGAGGAAGGGAGGAGACGGGGAGGGGGAGGGGAGGAGACGGGGAGGGGGAGGGGAGGAGTCGGGGGGGGGGGGGGAGGGGAGGGGGGGGTGATCAATACGGGGTAGTTATTAGCGTGAGGGAAGTTATCCCCCGCACTACTTCCTGCTGCTCCAGCCTGCCTCTTACCCGCCTCCTGTACTCACCGTGTTGTGCTTGCGGGGGTTGAACTCTGGCTCTTTGGTCCCGCCTCTCAACTGTCAATCAACTGGTGTACAGATTCCTGAGCCTATTGGGCTCTATCATATCTACACTTGAAACTGTGTATGGAGTCAGCCTCCACCACACCACATCCTAGTGCATTCCATTTGTCAACTACTCTGACACTAAAAAAGTTTTTTCTAATATCTCTGTGGCTCATTTGGGCACTTAGTTTCCACTTGTGTCCCCTTGTTCGTGTGCCCCTTGTGCTAAATAGCCTGTCTTTATCAACCCTGTCGATTCCCTTGAGAATCTTGAATGTGGTGATCATGTCCCCCTAACTCTTCTGTCTTCCAGCGACGTGAGGTTTAATTCCCGTAGTCTCTCCTCGTAGCTCATACCTCTCAGCTCGGGTACTAGTCTGGTGGCAAACCTTTGAACCTTTTCCAGTTTAGTCTTATCCTTGACTAGATATGGACTCCATGCTGGGGCTGCATACTCCAGGTATGTGTCTGTCTGTGTGTGTGCGCGCGTGCGTGTGTGCGCGCGTGTGTGTGTGTGTGGACCACCTAATGGTCCTTTAGTATAATGAGAGAGTCAGTCAGTCTCTCTCACACACACACACACACACACACACACACACACACACATTCTCGCTCCTTTTTTTGTATAACTAAGACTAGTGGGTCATAAGGCCTGTCAAGTGACGTACCTGATGAAACTGCAAGCATGAGCTGGTTTCCTACCTCAGCTCCTCTGAAGCCTGCTCTTAGAAACTCATTTATTTCATGAGAATGTTTTGAAACTATCACATAGGGAACAATCATATAAGGAATCTGGTGAAACAGCAAGCAAGAGCTGTAATCCTTCCTCAGCTAAGTTGAATTCCACTCCTAGAGCCGAGTCGGTCGGCCGAGCGGACAGCACCCTGGACTTGTGATCCTGTGGTCCTGGGTTTGATCTCAGGCGCTGGCGAGAAACAATGGGCAGAGTTTCTTTCACCCTATGCCCCTGTTTCCTAGCAGTAAATAGGTACCTGGGAGTTAGTCAGCTGTCACGGGCTGCTTCCTGGGGGAGGAGGCCTGGTCGAGGATCGGGCCGCGGGGACACTAAAAGCCCCGAAATCATCTCAAGATAGAGACCCATTTATTTCATGAGCTTGTTATATGTATCAGTAGGAATAGCTTTTATGAATTAACAACATTAGGTAACATTCATATAAGGAAGAGGATGAGCCTGTAGCCAACTGTGTGTCAGAGTCTTCATGTGATCAGTTGACCTGATCTCCCGTGTATTAACCTGTTGAGCGAACAAGTTCCAGATGCGACTCAGCTTCGGAGTGAATGATCGCTGATGTTCTCGAGAATGGCAGTTCCAGCATGAGACTGGAAAGTTCAGAACCTAATGTTACGTGTGCCAACTAATGGTTGTCCACGGAGTTGGGCCAGGTGCGGAACTTTGAGGATGTTGGCCTTGTACATAACAGTAAGACCCACAACGTCACGACGGTGTTGCAGGCTCTGATGTTCAGACCGTTCCCACCAGACTTGGTCAAGACTAGAGATAAGCCTTCTTACACAATTCAATTTCTTTCTTTATTATGCACCCCATACCCATCCCGTGGGCGGTGGTGTAAAGGATTACAGAGGCACATAATCGGTTCAGGAACTGAACCCTCTAGTTCGTTTAGCTAAGCAAATAACAATCTTTTGACGCTAGTTACAAAATTAATAAGGTTATTTATACATGTACTCATACTCATATATACATGTACATATATATACGTATACATATATACATACACATACATATTTAATCACCCACACAAATATACACATCAATAATCTTTTATATCACAAGTGATTCAACAAGAGGCTCACAACAGTCACTATACAAGGCACTTTACATCTATGGTGAGTCACACAGTTACTAGTCTTGCTGCACACCCACCCAACTGGGCGGCAGCTTTACAGTCATGTGCTCCACACCCACCCAACTGGGCGGCAGCTTTACAGTCATGTGATCCACACCCACCCAACTGGGCGGCAGCTTTACAGTCATGTGCTCCACACCCACCCAACTGGGCGGCAGCTTTACAGTCATGTGCTCCACACCCACCCAACTGGGCGGCAGCTTTACAGTCATGTGCTCCACACCCACCCAACTGGGCGGCAGCTTTACAGTCATGTGCTCCACACCCACCCAACTGGGCGGCAGCTTTGCAGTCATGTGAATGCATTACCTACAGTAAGCAAATTTTGGATACTTTGCTAAGATTTCGGGCAGCATGTGCTGGGAGTCGGTCGGCCGAGCGGACAGCACGCTGGACTTGTGATCCTGTGGTCCTGGGTTCGATCCCAGGCGCCGGCGAGAAACAATGGACAGAGTTTCTTTCACCCTATGCCCCTGTTACCTAGCAGTAAAATAGGTACCTGGGTGTTAGTCAGCTGTCACGGGCTGCCTCCTGGGGGTGGAGGCCTGGTCGAGGACCGGGCCGCGGGGACACTAAAGCCCCGAAATCATCTCAAGATAACCTCAAGATAGCACATCATTATGAATGAAGTACTTACACATTTCTTGGACACTATTGATGGTGTTATCTCTAAATTCCGCGATTTTTTCACATTCTATTATATAATGAGGAATGTCCTGTGGGGAAGGAATCCACAGGACATAGTCCTGTGGATTCCTTCCACATTAATTATTTAATTTTATCATTAATCACTCCATCATTAATTATTTAATTTTATCTGTGTCTAGCTTCTGAGATAAGCACGTCACAGTTATGCCTTGGGGAGCTGAGGGCAGTCAAGGATGACAAGGAGTCACTTACAATTAGCGTGTCAACTTTGGATTCATATACGCGCTCGAGTGCAAGGATTATGGCAACCAATTCTGTTTGAAGAGTGGAGGCCCAGTTACTTATACGCGCTCCACACTCATGGGAGATGGAACCATCTCTCCCTGTCACAACAACTGCACTTCCAGCTGCACCATGGGACTGATGCAAGGATCCATCAGTGTAAATAATCTGGGAAAGGGAGCGCTCTCTGACTAAAGCATCAATCTGACTTAAGGCATTGTACTTTGCTTCTTGTCGAAGCAAGGACTGTTCTTAATCAGCTTCTTGGGTGGGAAAGAAGGGACAGTAATTTGGAAAGGAGTGATCTCCCACGGGGCAGGAAAGTGTTATTGTTGTCTCTCTTGGTAGAGGTGATGAATATTAAACATTCTGAGCACAGTGGCGGTTTCGGTAATCCATTTGGAGGGATACTGACCTTCAAGGAAGAAGGCTTGGAGGGCTTCAGTGCAGGGGTTAGGGTGGGTTAGCCTAAGCATCTTGATACTAATTAAAGCATTAATTTCAGTAATACGATCACACGTCTCTCCACTTTGTCCAACAGTCTGATGAATGAGGGGGGGGGGGGGGCAGGCGATCCAGGAGAGGGGTGTATACTCTAGATGGGAACGAACTTGTGCTTCATATAAGGTTTTGCAGCTCTTGCTGTCAAGAAGGTGTGAGATGCGCCTTAGAGCTGTAAGTCTCCTGGCTGCCTCTTGAACTAGGTTAAGCAGCTCTTTATTGTCATTGAAGAGTCGAACTTCATTCTCAAAATGTCAATGTCATCTGTGAACCCTTTGGTTTTGTCGCCCAGTTGCAGGCGTGTCCGCCTTGCCATGTGCAGTGTAGTTATGATGATCACTTGTGTCTCCTCAGCCACAAATGTGACTGCCATCTCCCACCCCGTGTAGCCATCGTCTCCCGCTGGCGGTGAACGCTTGCTTCAACCATCAGCGACCTTTATGGAGGTTGCTGATGGCTGCCCTTATACTTGCTGGCTGTGTGTATCATCGCTTGTCCCGGGTGTGTGTGTGTTAGTACAGCACCTGGTCAGTGGAGGTCGCACTTAGCTCCTGAGACCCCGACTCTTAGCTATCTTATACTTGGTGCTGTAACTACCGCTCTCTGCAACTTTCTTGTCCTCTACTTTACCTGCCGATTCATTTGTAGTTCCATCATCTTTCTGCGCCACTTCTTTTTTCTTCCATGTTGAATTAGTATCCTCATCCTGCCTCTGTCAGTATCGTGTATGTTGAGATCATGTCTCCTGTGGTCCGCCCTTCCCGTGATGTTACATTTAGCTACTTCAATGTATCCACACTGCTAAGCTCCTTTACCAGTGTCACCAGTCATGAACCTTTACCAGTGTCACCAGTCATGAACCTTTACCAGTGTCACCAGTCATGAACCAGTGTCACCAGTCATGAACCAGTGTCACCAGTCATGAACCTTTACCAGTGTCACCAGTCATGAACCTTTACCAGTGTCACCAGTCATGAACCTTTACCAGTAGCACCAGTCATGGACCTTTACCAGTGTCACCAGTCATGAACCTTTACCAGTGTCACCAGTCATGGACCTTTACCAGTGTCACCAGTCATGAACCTTTACCAGTGTCACCAGTCATGAACCTTTACCAGTGTCACCAGTCATGAACCAGTGTCACCAGTCATGAACCTTTACCAGTGTCACCAGTCATGAACCTTTACCAGTGTCACCAGTCATGAACCTTTACCAGTAGCACCAGTCATGAACCTTTACCAGTGTCACCAGTCATGAACCTTTACCAGTGTCACCAGTCATGAACCTTTACCAGTAGCACCAGTCATGAACCTTTACCAGTGTCACCAGTCATGAACCAGTGTCACCAGTCATGAACCTTTACCAGTGTCACCAGTCATGAACCTTTACCAGTGTCACCAGTCATGAACCTTTACCAGTGTCACCAGTCATGAACCTTTACCAGTGTCACCAGTCATGAACCTTTACCAGTGTCACCAGTCATGAACCTTTACCAGTGTCACCAGTCATGAACCTTTACCAGTGTCACCAGTCATGGACGTTTACCAGTGTCACCAGTCATGGACCTTTACCAGTAGCACCAGTCATGAACCTTTACCAGTGGCACCAGTCAT
Source organism: Procambarus clarkii (assembly GCF_040958095.1). NCBI lineage: Eukaryota > Metazoa > Arthropoda > Malacostraca > Decapoda > Cambaridae > Procambarus > Procambarus clarkii. The sequence continues at coordinate 50,539 of NC_091192.1, forward strand.
GAACCTTTACCAGTAGCACCAGTCATGAACCTTTACCAGTAGCACCAGTCATGAACCTTTACCAGTAGCACCAGTCATGGACCTTTACCAGTAGCACCAGTCATGAACCTTTACCAGTAGCACCAGTCATGAACCTTTACCAGTAGCACCAGTCATGGACCTTTACCAGTAGCAAGGTCCGAGATTGCTCTGACAGGTTGTTAGTGGGTTAGAAGTAATTAGCAGTTGATGGCTATGAAGAGCGGGCGTAAGGGTGCCAACTGTGCGTACGGCGCTGATGGTATTATGTTGGTGTTGTTCCCGTGTTAGTGCCAGTGTGATGATCGTACCTGAGCATTACCTGATTGTTGTTTCTGCCTTCCTCTCTGAGGAGCGAGCGTCCTTGTGTTAGAGAGAGAGAGAGAGAGAGAGAGAGAGAGAGAGAGAGAGAGAGAGAGAGAGAGAGAGAGAGAGAGAGACAGACAGACAGACAGACAGACAGACAGACAGACAGACAGACAGACAGACAGACAGACAGACAGACAGACAGACAGACAGACAGACAGACAGACAGGGAGAGGGAGAGGGAGAGGGAGAGGGAGAGAACTAACCATGGTGTCCTCTACCCCCCACAGACTACGAGCAGGATGTGGAAGACTTCCAGCACTACGTCTTTAGTCCGGACGACTCCGTCAGCCTCTCCATACGTTATTACAACTTCAGGTGAGTCCCTCCCCCCCTTCACCACCCATGGTCTCACCATCACCCCCTCCTCCCCACATATGGTGTCACCACACTCACCATCACCCCCCCCCCTTTACCACCCATGGTCTCACCATCACCCCCTCCTCCCCACCTATGGTGTCACCACACTCACCATCACCCCCCCTCACCACCCATGGTGTCAACACACTCACCATCACCCCCCTCACCACCCATGGTGTCACCACACTCACCATCACCCCCCCCTCACCACCCATGGTGTCAACACACTCACCATCACCCCCCTCACAGTAGTAGGGATGGCTCCACACAGAACATTTTTTTTTTGGGGGGGAAAAATGTTCTGTGCGGGCCAGGGTTTTTCAGGTGAATTTAGAAAATGTTCTGTGCGGGCCAGGGGTTTTCAGGTGAATTTGGGGAGTCACAGATTTGGAATTAGGGAATTCTTATAATGAAAAATAATGTCATATGAGTTTGTTAAAGTTCTTATGAGAAAAATAATTTCCGAGACATAGAAGTTTGTTAAGACCTTATGGGACAAAATCAAGTAACGTATGTAGCTCTTTAGGGTTTCCATGAGAACTCTACGGACATGTTTTACATGTTTTCAACTTACAAAATCCGTCTATGCAAGCCTTAGTTATTCATATAAATTTAGAAAATCACCTGTGCGGGCCAGGGTTTCGTACCTCACATCACCTCCCTCCCCCCTTACCTCGCAATCTCTCGCGTCACCTTTATTTACCTTACGCCCGGCCAGCCAGACCTCTTATCTTATCTTATCTTCTTCATAATATCTGGACCGTCCCTCCTCTCTCTCTCTCTCTCTCCTTTCATTCAGTTCAGTTCAACTATTTTCCAACATCGTATGTTTGCTCCTTTTCATTAAGCAAGTCAGTTTTACACAAATAAATCATGTTAGTAAGCATGTTCTAGCTCACGTTCCCCCACCTTAGTCCCCTGTCGTATAATGAATACTATCATTCCAATCCCTCTAAAATTTAAAAATAATCATATTTCAAATGTAGTTCAATACAGTAATTTAGTTACCAAGCTCCAGCGCTTGTCCTCCGCCTTAGCTCTCTCTCGTATCTTCGTTAGTATCAGTCCAATTTCCCATAAATTTTTACCCTCTGTATTTCAGGCACCGTAAATAAGATCAAAACAGTTACCAAGCTCCAGCGCTTGTCCTCCGCCTTAGTTCTCTTTCATATCTTTGTAAATAAACCACCAATTTCCCTGAAATTTTTACCCTCTGTATTTCAGGCACCGTAAATAAGATCAAAACAGTTACCAAGCTCCAGCGCTTGTCCTCCGCCTTAGTTCTCTTTCATATCTTTGTAAATAAACCATCAATTTCCCTTAAATTTTTACCCTCTGTATTTCAGACACCGTAAATAAAATCAAGTCAGTTATCGAGCTCCAGTTCTCGTCCCCGCCTTAGTTCTCTTTCGTATCTTTGTAAATAACCCATCAATTTCCCTAAAATTAAAAGCAGACATACTTCAAAGTTAGTAAATAAGATCAAGTCAGTTACTGAGCTCCAGCTCTCGTCCCCCACCCTCTTCCACCCTCAAGTCTTTGTAAATAAACCATCAATTTCCCCGAAATTTTTACCCTCTGTATTTCAGACATAGTAAATATGATGAAAACAATTATAAAACTCTAGCTCTTGTCCTCTGTCCAAGTTCACTCCTGTAAATTCATTACTATCAATCCAAATCCCCCTGAGATTTAAACACCCAACTACATTTTCAGACATAGTAAATAAAAACCAGTTCAGTTATCAAGTTTCAACTCTTGTGCCCCAGCTTAGTTCATTTGTGCAAGTTCTTTATTTTCCAACTAAATCACCCTGAGATTTAAGATCACCTTATTTTCTAACGTAGTAAAATTAATCTGGACATTAGCAAAGCTCCATTTCCTCAGCCTTAGATCATCAGACATAAATATATTCGATCAAGTCCCTCTCCAGCCTATCTGTTTATCAGAGTATTTACTTTACCCTTCTCATCCCCAACGTATCAATCCCCAACGTATCAAAACCTTCAATAATCATACTGTATTTGCTTATTTTCTCTATATTCAGCTGTGTTCTTCACATTTTGTCCATGTTTTCTATGTTCACTCCATGTTCTTCAAATGTTCACAGTCCCATTCAGTTCATATTTTCACAAGTATCTCCATTTTTTCTGTAATCTTTCTCTTAGTCTCATTACTTTCTCTACAAATTCTAGTCATATTTTCTATGTTTTCATGTTCATCACATGTTCTCTTTACAACTTTTATACTCAATATTCGTGCTAACTTCCATATTTTGTGTTCTTTTGCAATATTCATGTTCCTCTACAAGTTCATGTTCCTCACAAGATCACTTCGTTTTTTCACCTTCACTTACATGTTTTCTACATTCTTTGTCATATTCTCCATGTTCTTCACAAGTCCATTGTTCATTCTTTGTATTCCCTATTCTCCTTATCATGTTTTCATGTTCACTGTATTCATCAACTTTTCTTACATTGTTCTTTGCCATGTTCCCCATATGTTCTCTGGGTTTTTCCCCTATCTAACATTCCTTAACTAAAAAAATCTTTCACCAATCAACTAAAAACATAGTCACTTTCGTCATTTCTCAACTAAACTTATTATCCAGTCAACTAAAAATAGTCAGAAATAGCCTCGTTCAACACTGTTCTTAACTAAAACAACCTTTCTCTTAGCTAAAAATTGTCAAAGGAAACTTCTTTCAGCACTTTCTTAACAGTCGCTATGTTTCATCAAGTAAGAAAAAATTGTCAAAGGAAACTTTCCAAAACTGTTCATAACTAGCTTTTATCCATCGTCAATCAACTAAAAATAATAACTTTCATCATTTCTTAACTAAACTTATTCCCCAGTCATCAGAAAATAGCCGTGTTCTTCATGTTTCATTGTCATTTCATAACTAAAATTATCCATCAATCAACAGAAAAAGCCATGTTCATCATTTCGTAACAGCCATTATGTTTTGTCAAGTAAGAAAAAATAACCAAAGATATCTTTCATCGCTGTTCTTAACTGACATTATACTTTGGGGAGCACAAAATAGTCTCCCTCGTCATGTTTTGTCTTTTTCCTTAACTAAAGTATTCATCAGTCAACTAAAAAATAGTTACTTCATCATGTTTCCTTGTCATTTGTTAACTGAAATATCACTTCTCTCATTTAAAATAGTCATGTGTAACCTCTTTCCAACACTGTTCTAACTAAAGCAACCTTTCACATCGCTAAAATAGTTACTTCATCATGTTTCCTTGTCATTTCTTAACTGAAATATCACTTCTCTCATCTGAAATAGTCATGTGTAGCCTCTTTCCAACACTGTTCTTAACTAAAGTAGCCTTTCACTTCGCTAAAATAGTCATATTCATCGTCGTTCTTAACTTCCATTTATACTTTGTAGAGCACTAAAAATAGTCAAATGTAACTTTTTCAACACTTTCGTAACTAAAATTATATGTCGCTAAGTAAGAAAAATAGTCAAATGTAACTTTTTCAGCACTTTCGTAAAAATTATATGTCGTCAAGTACGAAAAATAGTCAAAGGTGCTCTCCGTGACACCAAAGTTACTCTTCGAGAAATCAAAGTCACTCTTCAATACATCAAGGACTTACTCAAAGACATCAAATGTTATTCACAGAGTCATCAAAGTTATTTTGTAACTCACTTTGTTCATAAAAGTTATTCTCAGTCATCAAAATGCTATTCTCTAAGTAACCTTTCGTTCATCAGAGAAACTTTCTAAGACAGCTTCGTTCATTAAAGTTAATCTCAGAGGCATGAAAGTTATTCTCAGAGTCATCAAAAAGTTAATCTCAGTCATCAAAATGCTATTCTCTAAGTAACCTTTTGTTCATCAGAGAATCTTTCTAAGACATCTTCGTTCATTATAGTTAATCTCAGAGGCGTAAAAGTTATTCTCATAGCTATCAAACTTATTCTCGATGCCATCAAAAAGTATTTTCTCGTTCATCAAAGTTAATCTCAGAGTTAACAAAGGTAATCTCTAACTCACTTTCGTTCAACATATTAATTCTCTAACTCCTCAAAGTTAATCTCTAAGACAACAAAGTCTTTCTCAGAGCTAACAAACTTGTTCTCAAAGTCATCAAAGTTAATCTCAGAGGCATAAAAGTTATTCTCGGAGCTATCAAAATTAATCTCTAAAACAACAAAAAGTTAATCTCTGTCATCAAAGTTGATCTGCAAGATATCTTCGAGACATCAAAGTTACTTTTGATTACATCAAAGACGCATTCAAATACTACCCATGTTCTCAGAAGTCATTCTCTAAGCCATCAATGTTCTTCTCTAAGACATAAAAGTTATTCTCTATGTCATCAAAAAGTTATTCTCTGAGCTAACAAAATACTACTCATGTTCTCAAAGACATTCTCCAATTCATCAAAGTTGTTTCAAAGACATCAAAGTTAATCTCAGAGACATCTAAAGTTAATCTTGCTCTTCAAAGTTGTTCTCTAAGACATAAAAGTTATTCTCTAAGACATCAATGTTGTTCTCTAAGACATCAATGTTGTTCTCTAAGACATCAAAGATGTTCTCAAAATCATAAAAGTTATTCCCAGAGCTATCAAAGTTATTCTCAAAGTCATCAAAGTTATTCAAAGAGCTAACAAAAGTTATTCTCTAAGTAACCTTTCGTTCATCAGAGAAGCTTTCTAAGACATCTTCGTTCATCAATGTTGATCTCTAAGTCACCTTGGTTCATCAAAGAAACTCTCCTTCTTCCATCAAGTTATACTTTAAGACAACATTGTTGTTGTTCTCTAAGACATCTTCAGGCATAAAATTTCTCTCCAAATGTAACTAGTTCAGCTTTTCATATCAAACTTACACTTCTGTTAAATATATTTTCTTAGACACTTTACCCTAAAACTGTTCTCTGAACTATCCTAACTTAACTTACCTTACCTTAACTATCTTACCTAACTTTACCTATATTACCTTACCATACCTTACCTATCTTACCTGGCTTTACCTATCTTACCTAACTTAACCTGCATAACCTAACTTACCTTACCTTACCTTACCTATCTTACCTAACCTAACCTAACCTAACTTTACCTATGTTACCTTACCTTACCTACCTTTCCTAACTTAACCTATCTTACCTATCTTACCTAACTTTACCTATCTTACCTAACTTTACCTATGTTACCTTACCTTACCTACATTTCCTAACTTAACCTGCTTAACCTATCTTACCTATCTTACCTAACTTTACCTATCTTACCTAACTTAACTTTCATAACCTAACTTTACCTATCCTCTCCACCCAATGTTACTTAGTTAACGTAACGTTCCTAAACCTAACTTTACCTATCCTAACATAACTTACCTTACCTTACCTATCTTACCTAACTTTACCTATCCTAACATAACTTACCTTACCTTACCTATCTTACCTAACTTTACCTATCTTACCTAACTTAACCTGCATAACCTAACTTTACCTATGTTACCTTACCTTACCTATCTTACCTAACCTAACCTAACTTTACCTATGTTACCTTACCTTACCTACCTTTCCTAACTTAACCTGCTTAACCTATCTTACCTAACTTTACCTATCTTACCTAACTTTACCTATGTTACCTTACCTTACCTACCTTTCCTAACTTTACCTATCTTACCTAACTTACCTACATTACCTAACTTAACTTAACCTGCTTAACCTAACTTACCTTACCTTACCTAACTTATATAACTTATCTTACCTATCCTAACGTAACCTAACTTGCTTTACCTAACTTAATCTTACATTCCCAAACTGATGTATCCTAACTTATCTAGTCAAACCAGACATGATCTAACTTAAGTATTCCTTCTTGTCTTTGTGTTTCGTCAATCATTGTCTCATATTCATTTACTCATTTCATTAGTTAATTTCTCAAATGGTCACTTATGCATTTCAAGTGCTATTTTGTTAGAGATTGGATATTTAAGCATTTCAAAGAATTATAATTTCTCAAATGGACGTTTTGCATTTCAAGTGCTATTTGTTAGAGATTGGATATTTAAGCATTTCAAAGAATTTTTGTTATATATGGGCATTTACTCATTTCAAGGGATAATTTCTCAAATGGACGTTTTTGCATTTCAAGTGTTATTTGTTTAAGATTGGGTATTTAACCATTTCAAAGGATTTTTTGTTATATACGGGAACTTACTCGTTTCAAGGGCTAATTTCTCAAATGGTCATTTTTGCAGATCAAGGGTTATTTGTTAAAGTTCATCAAGTTGCCCATAAGTTGTATTTATTATGTTTGTTATCATATGTTCTTATTCCCCAACCCTTTAACCTAACCTTTCAGATGTAGTTTATTGTGTTTTTGACATATTTGTTGAATATATTATCCTTTTTGTATATTTTTACCCAAACCCACCATCCCACTTAACCTTCTTTCCTTCTTTACTTTGTTTTCACATATAAGTTCATTCTTTATCATAGTAATAATAAAAATTACAATAGTAAAGAATCAGATCTACTAAGACTTGAAATTGAGAAACAAGAGCTCAAGGGAGTGAGAGCATTAAGGAAGAGCAAGGAGTAAGAGAGAGGGGGAGGAAGAAAATGGGACCAAAGAAGAGAGAATGAGAGAGAGTGTGGGCATGGGAGCACTAAGACTTGAATTGAGAAAAAGAAAAACTAAGTGAATGAGAGTGAGGGTGTGAGAATGGGAGCAATAAGACTTGAATTTGAGAAACAAGAGAGCATTTGAGCAAATGAGGGAGAGAGAGGGGGAGGAAGAGAGAGAATAAGGGAGAGAGATAGAAAAGGAGGGTTAGAAGGAGTAGGAGAATCAAAGTAAAGAAGGAAAGATGGTTTGGGTAAAAAGGTTAGGAAAAGGATAATATATTCAACAAATATGTCAAAAACACAATAAACTACATCTGAAAGGTTAGGTTAAAGGGTTGGGGAATAAGAACATATGATAACAAACATAATAAATACAACTTATGGGCAACTTGATGAACTTTAACAAATAACCCTTGATCTGCAAAAATGACCATTTGAGAAATTAGCCCTTGAAACGAGTAAGTTCCCGTATATAACAAAAAATCCTTTGAAATGGTTAAATACCCAATCTTAAACAAATAACACTTGAAATGCAAAAACGTCCATTTGAGAAATTATCCCTTGAAATGAGTAAATGCCCATATATAACAAAAATTCTTTGAAATGCTTAAATATCCAATCTCTAACAAATAGCACTTGAAATGCAAAACGTCCATTTGAGAAATTATAATTCTTTGAAATGCTTAAATATCCAATCTCTAACAAAATAGCACTTGAAATGCATAAGTGACCATTTGAGAAATTAACTAATGAAATGAGTAAATGAATATGAGACAATGATTGACGAAACACAAAGACAAGAAGGAATACTTAAGTTAGATCATGTCTGGTTTGACTAGATAAGTTAGGATACATCAGTTTGGGAATGTAAGATTAAGTTAGGTAAAGCAAGTTAGGTTACGTTAGGATAGGTAAGATAAGTTATATAAGTTAGGTAAGGTAAGGTAAGTTAGGTTAAGCAGGTTAAGTTAAGTTAGGTAATGTAGGTAAGTTAGGTAAGATAGGTAAAGTTAGGAAAGGTAGGTAAGGTAAGGTAACATAGGTAAAGTTAGGTAAGATAGGTAAAGTTAGGTAAGATAGGTTAAGCAGGTTAAGTTAGGAAAGGTAGGTAAGGTAAGGTAACATAGGTAAAGATAGGTTAAGCAGGATAAGTTAGGAAAGGTAGGTAAGGTAAGGTAACATAGGTAAAGTTAGGTACGATAGGTTAGGTAAGATAGGTAAGGTAGGTAAGGTAACATAGGTAAAGTTAGGTTATGCAGGTTAAGTTAGGTAAGATAGGTAAAGTCAGGTAAGATAGGTTAAGCAGGTTAAGTTAGGAAAGGTAGGTAAGGTAAGGTAAGTTATGTTAGGATAGGATAGGTAAAGTTAGGTTTAGGAACGTTACGTTAACTAAGTAACATTGGGCGGAGAGGATAGGTTACGTAAGTTTGAACAGTGTAGTTCAGAGAACTGTTTAAAAGGTAAAATGTCTAAGAAAATATATTTAACAGAAGTGTAAGTTTGATATGAAAAGCTGAACTAGTTACATTTGGGGAGAAATTTTATGCCTGAAGATGTCTTGGAGAACAACTTTGATGGCCAAGATTAACTTTAGATGTCTCTGAGAATAACTTTTATAACATAGAAATTAACTTTGATGAACGAGAAAATACTTTTTGATGACATCGAGAATAACATTTGATGACTCTGAGAATAACTTTTATGTCTTACATAATAACTTTAGATGTCTCTGAAAATAACTTTGATGAAAAAAGATGTCTTAGATTAACTTTTGATGACTTTGAAAACAAGTTTGATGAACAAAGATGTTTTGGAAAGTTTCTCTGACGAACGAAGGTAACTTAGAGATTAACTTTTATGATTTAGAGAACATCTTTGATGTCTTAGAGAACAAGATTGATGTCTTAGAGAACAACTTGGATGAACAAAGATGTCTTAGAAAGCTTCTCTGATGAACGAAAAGATACTTAGAGAATAACTTTGACGACTGTATTTAACTTTTTGATGGCTCTGAGGACAGTTTTTGTTGAACGAGGATGTCTCAGAAGGCTTCTTTGAATAACAAAGGTGACTCTGAGAATAACTTTGATGACTCTGAGAAAGACTTTGTTGTCTTAGAATAACTTTTGATTGTTCTGAGAATAACTTTAGATATCTCTGAGAATAAGTTTGATGAACGAAGATATCTTACAGAGCAAATTTTATGTTTTGAAGAATAACTTTTTGATGACTCTGGGAATAACTTTGAGGGCTTAGAGAATGTCTTTGATGAATGGAAGTGAGTTAGAGAATAACATAACATGACTGAGAATAACTTTTGATAACTCTTAGAATAACTTTGATGTCTTTGAAACAACTTTGATGAACGAGAGTGAGTTAGAGATTACCTTTGTTAACTCTGAGATCAACTTTGATGAACAAAAGTGAGTTAGAGATTACATTTGATAATTCTAAGATTAACTTTAGATGTCTCTGAGAATAACTTTTATGAACGAAGATGTTTTGGAAAGTTTCTCTGACGAACGAAGGTGACTCTGAGAATAACTTTTATGTCTTAGAGAAGAACATTGATGTTTAGAGAGAATATCTTTGATGAAAAATGTTGTCTTGGAGTAACTTTGACGACTCTGTGAATAACTTTTGTGGACATGAGAATATCTTTGGATAACTCTGAGATTAACTTTGATGTCTTTGAAACAACTTTGATGAACGAGAGTGAGTTAGAGATTACCTTTGTTAACTCTGAGAATAACTTTGATGAACAAAGATGTTTTGGAAAGTTTCTCTGAAGAACGAAAGTGACTGAGAATAACTTTTGTTAGCTCTTTGAATAACTTTGATGCCTTTGAGAATGACTTCTGAGAACATGGGTAGTATTTGAATGCGTCTTTGATGTAATGAAAAGTAACTTTGATGTCTCGAAGATATCTTGCAGATCAACTTTGATGACAGAGATTAACTTTTGTTGTTTTAGAGATTAATTTTGATAGCTCCGAGAATAACTTTTATGCCTCTGAGATTAACTTTGAGGATGCAAGTAAATTTTTGAGTGTTTGAGAGTGTCTTTTGATATCTCGAAGAGTCCCATTGAAGTCTTAAAGGATGTCTTTGATGTCTCAAAGGATGTCTTTGAGTGCAACTTTGATGTCTTTGAGTAAGTCCTTGATGTCTCGAAGAGTGTCTTTGACTATATTTCTTACTTAACGACATATAATTTAGTTAGGAACAAATGGTGAATATGACTATTTAGCGAAGTGAAAGGTTACTTTAGTTAGGAACAGTGTTGGAAAGCGGCTATACATGACTATTTCAGATGAGAGAAGTGATATTTCAGTTAAGAAATGACAAGGAAACATGATGAAGTAACTATTTTTTAGTTGACCGATGAATACTTTTAGTTATGGAAAAAGACAAGACATAATGACAGTGACTATTTTAGTGCTCCACAAAGTATAAAATGTCAGTTAAGAATGACGATGATAGATATCTGTGACTATATTTTCTTATTTGACGAAAACATAATGGTTGTTACGAAATGATGAACGAGACTATTTTCAATTACTTGACGATGGATAAAAGCTAGTTATGAACAGTTTTGGAAAGTTTCCTTTGACAATTTTTTCTTACTTGATGAAACATAGTGACTGTTAAGAAAGTGCTGAAAGAAGTTTCCTTTGACAATTTTTAGCTAAGAGAAAGGTTGTTTTAGTTAAGAACAGTGTTGAACGAGGCTATTTCTGACTATTTTTAGTTGACTGGATAATAAGTTTAGTTGAGAAATGACGAAAGTGACTATGTTTTAGTTGATTGGTGAAAGATTTTTTTAGTTAAGGAACGTTAGATAACATGTAAGGGGAAAAACCCAGAGAACATATGGGGAACATGGCAAAGAATACATGTAAGAAAAGTTGATGAATACAGTGAACATGCTGGGAATATGAACTTACAGAGAACATGAAAACATGATAAGGAGAATAGGGAATACAAAGAATGAACAATGGACTTGTGAAGAACATGGAGAATATGACAAAGAATGTAGAAAACATGTAAGTGAAGGTGAAAAACGAAGTGATCTTGTGAGGAACATGAACTTGTAGAGGAACATGAATATTGACAAAGAACACAAAAATATGGAAGTTAGCATGAATATTGAGTATAAAAGTTGTAAAGAGAACATGTGATGAACATGAAAACATAGAAAATATGACTAGAATTTGTAGAGAAAGTAATGAGACTAAGAGAAAGATTACAGAAAAAATGGAGATACTTGTGAAAATATGAACTGAATGGGACTGTGAACATTTGAAGAACATGGAGTGAACACAGAAAACATGGACAAAATGTGAAGAACACAGCTGAATATAGAGAAAATATGCAAATACAGTATGATTATTGAAGGTTTTGATATGTTGGGGATTGATACGTTGGGGATGAGAAGGGTAAAGTAATTACTCTGATAAACAGATAGGCTGGAGAGGGACTTGATCGAATATATTTATGTCTGATGATCTAAGGCTGAGGAAATGGAGCTTTGCTAATGTCCAGATTAATTTTACTACGTTAGAAAATAAGGTGATCTTAAATCTCAGGTGATTTAGTTGGAAAATAAAGAACTTGCACAAATGAACTAAGCTGGGGCACAAGAGTTGAAACTTGATAACTGAACTGGTTTTTATTTACTATGTCTGAAAATGTAGTTGGGTGATTTGGACTGAGAGTAATGAATTTACAAAAGTGAGCTTGGACAGAGGACAAGAGCTAGAGTTTTATAATTGTTTACTTCATATTTACTATGTCTGAAATACAGAGGGTAAAAATTTCAGGGAAATTGATGGGTTATTTACAAAGACTTGAGGGTGGAAGAGGGTGGGGGACGAGAGCTGGAGCTCAGTAACTGACTTGATCTTATTTACTAACTTTGAAGTATGTCTGCTTTAAATTTCAGGGGGATTGGACTGCTAGTAGCGAAAATGTGGTCTCTGCCAAATTTGGGTCTTCAATTGGGACTCTGATGAATTTCGATCATGAACTGGACTCTGATGAAATTTGAGCTTAAAACTGTCTCTGGCTAATTTTGCTCTCAAAGTAGACTCTGACGAATTTTGCTAGAAAACTGGACTCTGATGAATTTCGATCAAGAACTGGACTCTGATGAATTTTGCTCTCAAAGTAGACTCTGGCGAATTTCTGTTGATAATTGGACTCTGATGAAATATGAGCTTAAAACTGTCTCTGACTAATTTTGCTCTCAAAGTAGACTCTGGCGAATTTCTGTTGATAATTGGACTCTGCTGAAATATGAGCTTAAAACTGTCTCTGAGAATTTTGCTCTCAAAGTAGACTCTGGCGAATTTCTGTTGATAATTGGACTCTGATGAAATATGAGCTTAAAACTGTCTCTGACTAATTTTGCTCTTTACAGGTGAAATAGCCGTAAATGGATATAAAACTAAATGTTATGGATAAGTGGTCTGTTTTCCTTAACAAAACATCTAAGACAATATTCTCTGAAAATGGTCCTTTTACAAATTCGGTCATAAACATATAAATAAACTTCTATGATTATTTGAAACTCTGAAAATAGTTGTAAGGAAATAGGAGGAGGAGAGAGAGAGAGAGGAGGGACGGTCGAGATATTATGGAGAAGATAAGATATGATAAGAGCCGACTGGCTGGCCGGGCGTAAAGTAAATAAAGGTGACGCGAGAGATTGCGAGGTAAGGGGGGAGGGAGGGGGGTGTGATGTACGAAACCCTGAAAACCATGACTTACACAGGTGATTTTCTAAATTTACATGAAAACTATGGCTTACACAGACGGATTTTGTAAGTTGAAAACATGTAAAACATGTCCGTAGAGTTCTCCTGGAAGCCCTAAAGAGCTACATACATTACTTGAATTTGTCCCATAAGGCCTTAACAAACTTCTATGTCTTGGAAATTATTTTTCTCATAAGAACTTTAACAAACTCATATGACATTATTTTTCATTATAAGAATTCCCTAATTCCAAATCTGTGAGTCCCCAAATTCACCTGAAAACCCCCAAGCGCTACAGAACATTTTTTCCCCCAGAAAAAAAAATGTTCTGTGGCGCTTACAGTCCACAGGGGTCCTCCGCCCAAAAAAAAAAATGTTCTGTGGCACTTACACCCTACTACTCCTCACCACCCATGGTGTCACCACACTCACCATCACCCCCCCCCCTCACCACCCATGGTGTCACCACACTCACCATCACCCCCCCCCCTCACCACCCATGGTGTCAACACACTCACCATCACCCCCCCTCCCCACCCATGGTGTCACCACACTCACCATCACCCCCCTCACCACCCATGGTGTCACCACACTCACCATCACCCCCCTCCCCACCCATGGTATCACCACACTCACCATCACCCCCCCCTCACCACCCATGGTGTCACCACACTCACCATCACCCCCCCCCCCTCACCACCCATGGTGTCAACACACTCACCATCACCCCCCCTCCCCACCCATGGTGTCAACACACTCACCATCACCCCCCCCCCCCTTCACCACCCATGGTGTCACCACAGTATCACACACACACTCACACACACTATCTTCGCAAATAGAGTGGTAGACGGTTGGAACAAGTTAAGTGAGAAGGTGGTGGAGGCCAAGACCGTCAGTAGTTTCAAAGCGTTATATGACAAAGAGTGCTGGGAAGACGAGACACCACGAGCGTAGCTCTCATCCTCTAACTGCACTTAGGTAATTTCACACATACACACACACACACACACACACACACACACACACACACACACCTTAGAGCAAGGAGAAATCCCAGATATAAGAGAGGGAATAGCTAACCAGGAAGCACTGGAAGAGTTTGAGATTACCAGTGGGGAAGTAAGGAAGTGTTTACTAGAGTTGGATGTAACAAAGGCTATAGGCCCAGATGGAATCTCCCCTTGGATACTAAAGGAAGGAGCAGAAGAACTGTGTCTCCCACTCTCCATAGTGTATAACAAATCACTGGCAACAGGGGAACTGCCAGATATTTGGAAAGCAGCTAACGTAGTCCCGATATACAAGAAAGGGGATAGACAGGAGGCACTGAATTACTGGCCAGTGTCCCTAACCTGCATACCATGCAAGCTGATGGAGAAGATTGTGCGAAGAAAGCTAGTGGAGCACCTGGAGCGAAAGAACTTTGTAACACAGCATCAACATGGGTTCAGGGATGGCAGGGCCTGCCTCACAGGGTTACTTGAATTCTACGACCAGGCAACAAAAATAAGGCAAGAAAGAGAAGGGTGGGCAGACTGCATATTTTTGGATTGTCAGAAAGCCTTTGATACAGTGCCACACAAGAGGCTAGTGAAAAAGCTGGAGATGCAGGCTGGAGTGAAAGGGAAGGTACTCCGTTGGATACAGGAGTACCTAAGAAACAGGAGACAACGAGTCAGTGTGAGGGGTGAGGTCTCAGATTGGTGAGACGTTACGAGTGGAGTCCCGCAGGGGTCAGTCCTTGGACCTATACTGTTTCTGATATATGTAAATGATCTTCCAGAGGGTATAGAATCGTTTCTCTCAATGTTTGCCGATGATGCAAAAATTATGAGGAGGATTGAAACTGTGGACGATAGTAGGAGGCTACAAGATGACCTAGACAGACTGAGTGAATGGTTCAACAAATGTCTGTTGAAGTTCAACCCGAGTAACTGCAAAGTAATGAAACTAGGCAGTGGAAACAGGAGGCCAGACACAGGATACAGAATAAGAGATGAAGTACTTAATGAAACGAACAGAGAGAAAGATCTAGGAGTTGATATCACACCAAACCTGTCTCCTGAAGCCCACATAAAGAGATTAACGTCTGCGGCATATGCGAGGCTGGCTAACATCAGAACAGCGTTCAGGAACCTGTGTAAGGAATCATTCAGAATCTTGTACACCACATATGTAAGACCAATCCTGGAGTATGCGGCCCCAGCATGGAGCCCGTACCTTATCAAGCACAAGACGAAGCTGGAAAAAGTTCAGTGGTATGCCACTAGACTAGTCCCAGAACTAAGAGGCATGAGTTAGGAGGAAAGGCTGCGAGAAATGCACCTCACGACACTGGAAGACAAAAGAGTAAGGGGAGACATGATCACTACCTACAAAATTCTCAGAGGAATTGACAGAGTAGATAAGGATAAACATTTTAACACGGGTGGTACGCAAACAAGGAGACACAGGTGGAGACTGTGTTCCCAAATGAGCCACAGGGACGTTAGAATGAACTTTTTCAGTGTCAGAGTATTTAACAGGTGGAATGCATTAGGAAGTGATGTGGTGGAGGCTGACTCCATACACAGTTTCAAATGTAGATATGATAGAGCCCAGTAGGCTCAGGAACCTGTACACCAGTTGATTGACGGTTGAGAGGCGGGACTAAAGAGCCAGAGCTGAACCCCCGCAAGCACAACTAGGTGAGCACACACACACAGCTTTGAAACTACTGGCAAAAGAAAATTGTCTAATATTTTTCAGCACCTCTGTTTTCTTAGCTTGAATCCGTGCCCTCTTGTTCGTGAAGTTGCTGGTGTCAGGAGTTCCTCTTTGTCAATTTGGTCTATTACTGTTAGTATTTTGTAAGTGGTGATCATATCGCTACACTTTCTTCAATCTTCTAGTTTTGGCATGTTTGACGCCTCTAGTCTCCCCTCGTAACTCTTGTTTATTCAGTTCCGGAAGCCATTTTGTAGCATGGCGCTGCAGCTTTTCCAGTTTATTGATGTTCTTCTTGAAATATGGGCGCCATACAAGTGCTGCATATAACAGTTTTGGTCTCACAAAACTCATGAACTGTTTCTGTAGTTTTTCAGCATACATATAATTAAAAGCAAGTCTGAAGTTGGAAAGCGACGCATACACTCCTCTCACAATGTTCTTTATGTGTTCCTCTGGCATCGGTTGTTTACAGCAATGACTCCGGTCATATTTCCCTATCATACCTACTCTTTAAAATTATGAATAGTATTTGCTTCCACAACCTGTTCCTTAAGTGCATTCCATTTTTCCACTACTCTCACGCTAAAAGAAAACTTCCTAACATCTTTGTGACTCATCTGAGTTTCCAGCTTCCACCCATGTCCCTCGTTCTGTTACTATTCCGTGTGAACATTTTGTCTCTGTCCACTCTGTCAATCCCCCTAAATATTTTGTGTTCCTATCACGTCCCTCCCCCCCTCTCCCTTCTTTTTTCTAGTGTCGTAAGGCAAAGTTCCTTCAGGCGTTCCTCATACCCCATCCCTCGTAACGCTGGGACGAGTCTCGTTGCAAACCTTAGAACCTTTTCCAGTTTCCTTATATGCTTCTTCAGGTAGGGACTCCGTGATGAGGCGGCATACTCTAAGACTGGCCTCACGAAGGCAGAGTAAAGCGCCCTAAATGCCTCCTGACTTAGTTTTCTGAATGATGTTCTAACTTTTGCCAGTGTAGAGTACGTTGCTGTCGTTATCCTATTTATATGTGCCTCAGGAGTTAGATTAGGTGTTACGTCCACTTCCAGGTGTCTTTCTTGCGTCATCACAGGTAGGCTGTTCCTCTTCATTGTGTACTGTCCCTTTGATCCCCTGTCACCTAGTCCAATTTCCATAACTTTACATTTGCTCGTGTTGAACTCCAGTAACCATTTCTCTGACCATCTCTGCAACCTGTTCAAGTCCTCTTGGAGGATCCTAGAATCCTCATCTGTCACAACTCTTCTCATCAACTTTGCATCATCCGCAAACATCGACATGTAGGATTCTACTCCTATAAACATGTCGTTAACATATATTAGAAATAGAATTGGTCCCAGCACCGATCCTTGAGGTACTCCTCTCGTGTGTGTGTGTGTGTGTGTACTCACCTTATTGTACTCACCTAATTGCGCCTGTGGGGCATGAGCTGTGGCTCTTTGGTCCCGCCTCTCAACTGTTAATCAACTGGTGTACAGATTCCTGAGCCTACTGGGCTCTATCATATCTACATTTGAAACTTTGTATGGAGTCAGCCTCCACCACATCACTGCCTAATGCATTCCATTTATTAACTACTCTGACACTGAAAAAATTCTTTCTAACGTCCCTGTGGCTCATCTGGGTACTAAGTTTCCACCTGTGTCCCTTTGTTCGTGTCCCACCCGTGCTGAAGAGTTTGTCTTTGTCCACCCTGTCAATTCCCCTCAGAATTTTGTAGGTGGTTATCATGTCTCCCCTTACTCTTCTGTTGAGTAAGTGGGGAGGGCCGCCTCCTCACCGTCACTGTGGCCCACAGTGACGGTGGGGAGGCGGCCCACAGTGACGGTGGGGAGGGGGCCCACAGTGACGGTGGGGAGGGGGCCCACAGTGACGGTGGGGAGGCGGCCCACAGTGACGGTGGGGAGGGGGCCCACAGTGACGGTGGGGAGGGGGCCCACAGTGACGGTGGGGAGGGGGCCCACAGTGACGGTGGGGAGGCGGCTCACAGTGACGGTGGGGAGGGGGCCCACAGTGACGGTGGGGAGGGGGCCCACAGTGACGGTGGGGAGGGGGCCCACAGTGACGGTGGGGAGGGGTCCCACAGTGACGGTGGGGAGGGGGCCCACAGTGACGGTGGGGAGGGGGCCCACAGTGACGGTGGGGAGGGGGCCCACAGTGACGGTGGGGAGGGGGCCCACAGTGACGGTGGGGAGGGGGCCCACAGTGACGGTGGGGAGGGGGCCCACAGTGACGGTGGGGAGGGGGCCCACAGTGACGGTGGGAAGGCGGCCCACAGTGACGGTGGGGAGGGGGCCCACAGTGACGGTGGGAAGGGGGCCCACAGTGACGGTGGGGAGGTGGCCCACAGTGACGGTGGGGAGGGGACCCACAGTGACGGTGGGGAGGGGGCCCACAGTGACGGTGGGGAGGGGGCCCACAGTGACGGTGGGGAGGTGGCCCACAGTGACGGTGGGGAGGGGGCCCACAGTGACGGTGGGGAGGGGGCCCACAGTGACGGTGGGGAGGGGGCCTACAGTGACGGTGGGGAGGCGGCCCACAGTGACGGTGGGGAGGGGGCCCACAGTGACGCTAGGGAGGCGGCCCACAGTGACGGTGGGGAGGGGGCCCACAGTGACGGTGGGGAGGCGGCCCACAGTGACGGTGGGGAGGGGGGCCCACAGTGACGGTGGGGAGGGGGCCACAGTGACGGTGGGGAGGCGGCCCACAGTGACGGTGGGGAGGGGGCCCACAGTGACGGTGGGGAGGGGGCCCACAGTGACGGTGGGGAGGGGGCCCACAGTGACGGTGGGGAGGGGGCCCACAGTGACGATGGGGAGGGGGCCCACAGTGACGGTGGGGAGGGGGCCCACAGTGACGGTGGGGAGGGGCCCCACAGTGACGGTGGGGAGGCGGCTCACAGTGACGGTGGGGAGGGGGCCCACAGTGACGGTGGGGAGGGGGCCCACAGTGACGGTGGGGAGGGGGCCCACAGTGACGGTGGGGAGGGGTCCCACAGTGACGGTGGGGAGGGGGCCCACAGTGACGGTGGGGAGGGGGCCCACAGTGACGGTGGGGAGGGGGCCCACAGTGACGGTGGGGAGGGGGCCCACAGTGACGGTGGGGAGGGGGCCCACAGTGACGGTGGGGAGGGGGCCCACAGTGACGGTGGGGAGGGGGCCCACAGTGACGGTGGGAAGGCGGCCCACAGTGACGGTGGGGAGGGGGCCCACAGTGACGGTGGGAAGGGGGCCCACAGTGACGGTGGGGAGGTGGCCCACAGTGACGGTGGGGAGGGGACCCACAGTGACGGTGGGGAGGGGGCCCACAGTGACGGTGGGGAGGGGGCCCACAGTGACGGTGGGGAGGTGGCCCACAGTGACGGTGGGGAGGGGGCCCACAGTGACGGTGGGGAGGGGGCCCACAGTGACGGTGGGGAGGGGGCCTACAGTGACGGTGGGGAGGCGGCCCACAGTGACGGTGGGGAGGGGGCCCACAGTGACGCTAGGGAGGCGGCCCACAGTGACGGTGGGGAGGGGGCCCACAGTGACGGTGGGGAGGCGGCCCACAGTGACGGTGGGGAGGGGGGCCCACAGTGACGGTGGGGAGGGGGCCACAGTGACGGTGGGGAGGCGGCCCACAGTGACGGTGGGGAGGGGGCCCACAGTGACGGTGGGGAGGGGGCCCACAGTGACGGTGGGGAGGGGGCCCACAGTGACGGTGGGGAGGGGGCCCACAGTGACGATGGGGAGGGGGCCCACAGTGACGGTGGGGAGGGGGCCCACAGTGACGGTGGGGAGGGGGCCCACAGTGACGATGGGGAGGGGGCCCACAGTGACGGTGGGGAGGCGGCCCACAGTGACGGTGGGGAGGGGGCCCACAGTGACGGTGGGGAGGGGGCCCACAGTGACGGTGGCGAGGCGGCCCACAGTGACGGTGGGGAGGGGGCCCACAGTGACGGTGGGGAGGGGGCCCACAGTGACGGTGGGGAGGGGGCCCACAGTGACGGTGGGGAGGGGGCCCACAGTGACGGTGGGGAGGGGGCCCACAGTGACGGTGGGGAGGGGGCCCACAGTGACGGTGGGGAGGGGGCCCACAGTGACGGTGGGAAGGGGGCCCACAGTGACGGTGGGGAGGGGGCCCACAGTGACGGTGGGGAGGGGGCCCACAGTGACGATGGGGAGGGGGCCCACAGTGACGGTGGGGAGGGGGGCCCACAGTGACGGTGGGGAGGGGGCCCACAGTGACGGTGGGGAGGGGGCCCACAGTGACGGTGGGGAGGCGGCCCACAGTGACGGTGGGGAGGGGGCCCACCAGTTTTCCTTTCAATTTACTTGCTCCATCATCCAGGTAAACACCGACCTGTGGGGGCGGGGGGGGGGGGGGCAGGGAGGGGGCGAGGGAGAGAAGAGACAGAGGAGGGAGGTAAAATGGTCAGAAAACAGAGGGAGAAAGGTACTGAGAGGGAGAGAGAGGCTGAGGAAGGGAGAGAAAAGTTACCCCCTCACCAGTACCTCAATGCTGGCTCCGCGGGTGTGGCCCACCCCTGGCCCAGCACCGAGGGTGTGGCCCACCCCTGGCCCAGCACCGAGGGTGTGGCCCACCCCTGGCCCAGCACCGAGGGTGTGGCCCACCCCTGGCCCAGCACCGAGGGTGTGGCCCACCCCTGGCCCAGCACCGAGGGTGTGGCCCACCCCTGGCCCAGCACCGAGGGTGTGGCCCATCCCCTGGCCCAGCACCGAGGGTGTGGCCCATCCCCTGGCCCAGCACCGAGGGTGTGGCCCACCCCTGGCCCAGCACCAAGGATGTGGCCCCCCCCTGGCCCAGCACCGAGGGTGTGGCCCACCCCTGGCCCAGCACCGAGGGTGTGGCCCACCCCCTGGCCCAGCACCGCGGCTGTGGCCCACCCCTGGCCCAGTACCGAGGGTGTGGCCCACCCCTGGCCCAGTACCGAGGGTGTGGCCCACCCCTGGCCCAGTACCGAGGGTGTGGCCCACCCCGCCAACAGCACACCCTGGAACCTCAAAATAATAAGCATCACTCTCAGTAGGGTGAGAAACATTCCGTCACTGACGATGAGAAAGAGAGGTGTAAGGAAAGGTTGGTGGGCGGGCGTAGTGAGGGACGGAGGTGGGGGCTAGGCTCCCAGGAGTCTATCCACACGTCCCCGTCACCCCGACCAACAAAGAACTTTATTATAGCCATCCATATCAATAGTACAATGGGCGCGACGCGGCCGTGTGGCCGGGGAGGGGGGGGGGGGGGACGCCCTGGCAAGATATCTCAGTGTAGACCGCTCAGTGTGTGGTTATCTTGGCCTCTATCTGTCAGTCGCTATTGTTCCCCGCTGGTAGACTCACTGTCTCCCCCCCCCCCCTCACTGTGTATACCTCCCCCCCCCCACACTGTGTATACCTCCCCCCCCCCCTCTCACATTGTGAGGGGAAATTATGGAAATGGAAAAAGACACCTCGTTGAGGTTACCTTGCTTACTTTGAGATAATTTCGGGGACTTAGCGTCCCCGCCGCCCGGTCGTCGACCAGGCCTCCTGGTTGCTGGACTGATCAACCAGGCTGTTGGACGCGGCTGCTCGCAGCCTGACGTATGAGTCACAGCCTGGTTGATCAGGTATCCTTTGGAGGTGTTTATCCAGTTCTCTCTTGAACACTGTGAGGGGTCGGCCAGTTATGTCCCTTATGTGTAGTGGAAGCGTGTTGAACAGTCTCGGGCCTCTGATGTTGATAGTTCTCTCTCAGAGTACCTGTTGCACCTGTGCTCTTCAACGGGGGTATTCTGCACATCCTGCCATCCCTCCTGGTCTCATGTGATGTTATTTCTGTGTGCAGGTTTGGGACCAGCCCTTCTTCTGTTTTCCATGTGTAGAGTAATATGTATCTCTCCCGTTCTGCGCTCAAGACAATACAGATTTAGGCTCTTTAGTCGGTCCCAATAGTTTAGAGGTTTTACTAAATGAGGGGGGGGGGGGGGAGACAGTGCAGTACAGTTATATAATTTAGATTATAGCAGTAGACCTAGAACACTGTTTATGTAGAAAAGACGTACATCTGTATATATATATATATATATATATATATATATATATATATATATATATATATATATATATATATATATATATATATATATATATATGTTTGTAGGTTATTTCAATTTTTTCAATTTCTTTCTTTATTATGCACCCCATACCCATCCCGTGGGCGGTGGTGTAAAGGATTATAGAGGCACATAATCGGTTCTGGAACTGAACTCTATAGTTCGTTTAGCTAAGCAA
Source organism: Procambarus clarkii (assembly GCF_040958095.1). Lineage (NCBI taxonomy): Eukaryota > Metazoa > Arthropoda > Malacostraca > Decapoda > Cambaridae > Procambarus > Procambarus clarkii. Next base: position 72,636 of record NC_091192.1, read on the forward strand.
ATACCAATCTTTTGACGCTAATTACACAATTATAAATGTTATATATACATGTATACATACTCATACATACGTGTACATATATATACATATACATATTTACACACACATACGTATTCAATCACCCACACAAATATACACATCAAAAATCTTTTGTATCACAAGTGATTCAACAAGAGGCTCACAACAGTCACTATACAAGGCACTTTACATCTATGGTGAGTCACACAGTTACTAGTCTTGCTCCACACCCACCCAACTGGACGGCAGCTTTACAGTCATGTGCTCCACACCAACCCAACTGGGCGGCAGCTTTACAGTCATGTGCTCCACACCCACCCAACTGGGCGGCAGCTTTACAGTCATGTGCACCACACCCACCCAACTGGGCGGCAGCTTTACAGTCATGTGCTCCACACCCACCCAACTGGGCGGCAGCTTTACAGTCATGTGCATGCATTACCTACAGTAAGCAAATTTTGGATACTTCGCTAAGATTTCGGGCAGCACATCATTATGAATGAAGTACTTACACATTTCTTGGACACTATTGATGGTGTTATCTCTAAATTCAGCGATTTTTTCACATTCCATTATATAATGAGGCAAAGTATGCGAATAGTTCTGCTGACAGAGTTTACATTTAGTCAAATCTACATCAGCAGATGTTACAAACTCCCAGAGGTACTTGTAGCCGAGCCTAAGCCTAGCAGTGGTAACATCTAGAAGTCTGCTAACATTATTGGATGACACATAGACATGCGGTTCTTCCTGCATAATAGAATGATGATAGATGGAGGAACTGGTGTGAATTTTTCTTTGCCTCAAGTCTCCGAAATTTAGTTGATGTTCCTGGGATATTGCTGCCCTCAGGCTGCTCAAAGGTAGTCCAAGTTGGTAATCAATTACCTCTTTACGAGCAAAAGTCTTGGCCAACTTATCAGTTCTATCATGCATTCGGAGATCAATATGGGAAAGAATCCACACGAGATAGATTTGACTCCATCATTGATTATTTCATTATATGTGTGTCTAGCTTCAGAGATAAGAACGTCACAGTTATGCCTTGGAGAGCTGAGGGCAGTCAAGGATGACAAGGAGTCACTTACAATTAGCGTGTCAACTTTGGATTCATATACGCGCTCGAGTGCAAGGATTATGGCAACCAATTCTGTTTGAAGAGTGGAGGCCCAGTTACTTATACGCGCTCCACACTCATGGGAGATGGAACCATCTCTCCCTGTCACAACAACTGCACTTCCAGCTGCACCATGGGACTGATGCAAGGATCCATCAGTGTAAATAATCTGGGAAAGGCAGCGCTCTCTGACTAAAGCATCAATTTCGCTTAAGGCATTGTACCTTGCTTCTTGTCGAAGCAAGGACTGTTCTTTAATCAGCTTCTTGGGTGGGAAAGGGAGGGACAGTAATTTGGAAAGGAGTGATCTCCCATGGGGCAGGAAAGTGTCGTTGTTGTCTCTCTTGGTAGAGGTGATGAATATTATACATTCTGAGCACAGTGGCGGTTTTGGTAATCCATTTGGAGGGATGCTGACCTTCAAGAAGGCTTGTAAGGGCTTCAGTGCAGGGGTTAGGGTGAGTTAGCTCAGGAAATTCCTTACCCATGATAGTGGGTTTCCATCTACTCCCGTCTGTCTCTCAAGATTGTATAGTAGTCTTCTGTGTGGTACTGTATCGAAGGCTTTTTGGCAGTCCGGAAATATGCAATCTGCCCATCCTGCTCTGTCTTGCCATATTTTCTTTACCTTATCATAAGACTCCAGGAGGTTCGTCAGGCATGATTTCCCTGCTCTAAAGCAGAGTTGTTGTTTACTAACCTAATTCTTTCTAGGTGTGCAACTTGACTTAAAATTATAATTCAAGTACCTTGCAAGTGATGCTTGTCTATAATTAATTAGTGCATCTTATTTATCTCTTGTAGATTGGCATCACTTTTGCCTTCTAGCAGCTGGTCAATTCCTTCTTTGTAAGTGACTCATTAAAGATTAGTGGTAGAGGTACGCTGAGGACCTGTGCTGCTGCTGTTAACATCCATGGTGATACTCTATCTGGTCCAGTACCTTTAGTTACTTATAATTTATTTTTGGGTGGGTGGGGGTGCGGAGTAAAGAGGAAGGAGAGGCGCAGGTGAAGGGAAGTATAGAAGTGGGAAATACAGTGAGAGGTATGAAAGCAGGCGGGCTGTCCGCCTTGCTGACACCATGTGTGGGTGTTGGCAGCTAAGCTAAGCTGGCTCCCTCTTGTCAGGGAGCTGTGAGTGTGTGAGAGGTTCTTCACATGTGTTTCACCATATATGGATGTCCATAGATGAATACTGTGTAGCATTCATATATACACACTCCGATGCTTCCACACATGTTGTTCTGTTTAAGGCTCTTTATTTTATTATTATTATTTATTGAGTTGTTCATACATACACATATATACATACATAAACACACACACACACACACACACACACACACACACACACACACACACACACACACACACACACACACACACACACCTAACCTAACCTAACCTAACCTAACCAATAAAGATAGGTTAGGTTAGGTAGGGTTGGTTAGGTTCGGTCATATATCTACGTTAATTTTAACTCTAATAAAAAAAATTGACCTCATACATAATGAAATGGGTAGCTTTATCATTTCATAAGAAAAAAATTAGAGAAAATATATTAAGGAAAACTTGGCTTATTAGGCAAATCGGGCCTCGCATAGTAGGCTGAGAAGCGCGTTCTGGCTACTAGGTACGACATATATACATATATATATATATATACATATATATATATATATATATATATATATATATATATATATATATATATATATATATATATATATATATATATATATATGTCGTACCTAGTAGCCAGAACTCACTTTTTGGCCTACTATTCAAGGCCCGATTTGCCTAATAAGCCAAGTTTTCCTGAATTAATATATTTTCTCTATTTTTTTTCTTATGAAATGATAAATCAACCCATTTCATTATGTATGAGGTCAATTTTTTTTATTGGAGTTAAAATTAACGTAGATATATGACCGAACCTAACCAACCCTACCTAACCTAACCTAACCTATCTTTATAGGTTAGGTTTGGTTAGGTAGCCGAAAAAGTTAGGTTAGGTTAGGTTAGGTAGGTTAGGTAGTCGAAAAACAATTAATTCATGAAAACTTGGCTTATTAGGCAAATCGGGCCTTGCATAGTAGGCTGAGAAGTGCGTTCTGGCTACTAGGTACGACATATATATATATATATATATATATATATACATATATATATATATTTAAACCTAGAAGGGGTACCACCTCTGGTGCAAGTGTAGGGACCCATAGCCTGGGAGAAGAAAATAAAGAGTACTCAGAGAAGACCTTGTGGATCCTCACTGAACACTTTGATATTTTCTTCTCCTACCACCCCTATTCTTTTGGTATGTGTGTATATATATCATTATACACCATTCAGGCTTGTTCGCATTTGTGTTCCTCACGTGTGCCCCAAAGAATGAGGTGATTTGGTGAAATGCTATGCCCAAGATTACCATCCGAGTTGCCGGCGGGGAAGTGGTTCAAATAGCCTTGGCTATCACTTCCTTTTGTCCGGCCGTGATGGTCAAGCGGATTAAGGCGCCCTGTAGTTACCAGTTGCGTTGCTCCTGGGAGTATGGGTTCGAGTCACTTCTGGGGTGTGAGTTTTCAGTCGTCATATATATATATATATATATATATATATATATATATATATATATATATATATATATATATATATATATATATATATATATATATGCAGAATAACCACATATGAAAAATAGAAAATGCTTAACGCGTTTTCGGCTAATTCGCCTTCATCAGAGCAAAGTAGAATCATTTTTTTTTTTTTTTTTTTTTTTCATATGTGGTTATTCTGCATACTTGGATCAGTGTTTTTGTGATCATTGTTGCATATATATATATATATATATATATATATATATATATATATATATATATACATATATACACATACATATATATATACCCATATACATATACACAACTATACACATATACACATACATACTCAATTTTTTCAATTATGGGGAAGGGTAACTGGTCAGTATTTCATCTGGGAATTATGTACTGTGGGGCGGGGTTTGCATCTAGTAAATCGAGGCTCTTGGGCCACCAGCTGTGGGAGCGGGGCGTCTCATCTTGGGCCACCAGCTGTGGGAGTGGGGCGTCTCATCTTGGGCCACCAGCTGTGGGAGCGGGGCGTCTCATCTTGGGCCACCAGCTGTGGGAGTGGGGCGTCTCATCTTGGGCCACCAGCTGTGGGAGCAGGGCGTCTCATCTTCGACCACCAGCTGTGGGAGTGGGGCGTCTCATCTTGGACCACCAGCTGTGGGAGTGGGGCGTCTCACCTTGCGCCACCAGCTGTGAGAGTGGGGCGTCTCATCTTGGGCCACCAGCTGTGGGAGCGGGGCGTCTCATCTTGGGCCACCAGCTGTGGGAGCGGGGCGTCTCATCTTGGGCCACCAGCTGTGGGAGTGGGGCGTCTCATCTTGGGCCACCAGCTGTGGGAGTGGGGCGTCTCATCTTGGGCCACCAGCTGTGGGAGCGAGGCGTCTCATCTTGGGCCACCAGCTGTGGGAGTGGGGCGTCTCCTCTTGGGCCACCAGCTGTGGGAGTGGGGCGTCTCATCTTGGGCCACCAGTTGTGGGAGCGGGGCGTCTCATCTTGGGCCTCTAGCTGTGGGAGCGGGGCGTCTCATCTTGGGCCACCAGCTGTGGGAGCGGGGCGTCTCATCTTGGGCCACCAGCTGTGGGAGCGGGGCATCTCATCTTGGCCCACCAGCTGTGGGAGCGGGGCGTCTCATCTTGGGCCACCAGCTGTGGGAGTGGGGCGTCTCCTCTTGGGCCACCAGCTGTGGGAGTGGGGCGTCTCATCTTGGGCCACCAGTTGTGGGAGTGGGGCGTCTCATCTTGGGCCACTAGCTGTGGGAGCGGGGCGTCTCATCTTGGGCCACCAGCTGTGGGAGCGGGGCGTCTCATCTTGGGCCACCAGCTGTGGGAGCGGGGCGTCTCATCTTGGGCCACCAGCTGTGGGAGCGGGGCGTCTCATCTTGGAGTAACCTTTCTAACATTGGGTCCTCTAACATTTCGATGGTGTTCCACACCCTGATGGCTTGGTGCTGCAGTCTGATGTTTAGTGGCTGTATGTTCAGGAGTTCATGGAGTTCCTGGATTGTCTGATCATATGGTGGACGGTGTTTTGCTGCTCTCCTTAGCGCCTTATTTTGCACTGCTTGCAGTTTCTGCATGTTAGTTTTCTTTATGGTGTGTAGTGGTACTGGTGGATACTCTAGATGCGGCCGAACTAGAGCCTTATATAGGTGGATCTGAATGTTAGTACTGAGCCTTCGAAATCTCCTCAGTTTTGCTAAGGCTGCTTTGGCTTTGTTTACTCGGTCTCTTACATGAATTTGTATCCCTGTTCTATTTATCATAAGGCCCAGTATTCTGCCGACCTCCGCATATTGGATCGGCTGGTTGTCAAGGATGATGGGGTCCGGGTTTCTTTTCACAATGTGTATTATCTGAAACTTTTGTTTGTTGGTGCTAATTTTCCATTGCTTCTCAAAGTTGTTTATGAGTTTAATTGCTGCCTTGGTCTTGTCGGCTAGTAGCGGCTTTGATGGGCCCGGTTGGCATATTATTTGGGTGACATCGTCAGCGTATGTGATGTATTCTCCATGTTGGGGTTGGGGTAGGTCAGCTGTATATATGTTGAATAGAGTGGGAGAGAGGCAGCTTCCTTGTGGTACTCCACTTTTCAGTTCTATTACGTCACGCAAGTAGCTGCCGATATTAAGCCTAGCAGTTCTATTGTCTATAAAGCTGCAGAGAGTAGCAGTAAATCTCTCAGGAAGTCCTAGTTCAGATATCTTATATTTTAGGCCTGTGTGCCACACTTTGTCGAAGGCTTTCGAGACGTCTCCAAGCACTATATTACACTGATCTTTTTTCGACACTGCGTTGGCTATATGCTCGTAGATCAGGGCTATAGCTGTATGGGCCCCTCTGCTATATGCTGGTAGACCAGGGCTATAGCTGTATGGGCCCCTCTGCTATATGCTGGTAGATCAGGGCTATAGCTGTATGGGCCCCTCTGCTATATGCTGGTAGATCAGGGCTATAGCTGTATGGGCCCCTCTGCTATATGCTGGTAGATCAGGGCTATAGCTGTATGGGCCCCTCTGCTATATGCTGGTAGACCAGGGCTATAGCTGTATGGGCCCCTCTGCTATATGCTGGTAGATCAGGGCTATAGCTGTATGGGCCCCTCTGCTATATGCTGGTAGATCAGGGCTATAGCTGTATGGGCCCTCTGCTATATGCTGGTAGATCAGGGCTATAGCTGTATGGGCCCCTCTGCTATATGCTGGTAGATCAGGGCTATAGCTGTATGGGCCCCTCTGCTATATACTCGTAGATCAGGGCTATAGCTGTATGGGCCCCTCTGCTATATGCTGGTAGATCAGGGCTATAGCTGTATGGGCCCCTCTGCTATATGCTGGTAGATCAGGGCTATAGCTGTATGGGCCCCTCTGCTATATGCTGGTAGATCAGGGCTATAGCTGTATGGGCCCCTCTGCTATATGCTGGTAGATCAGGGCTATAGCTGTATGGGCCCTCTGCTATATGCTGGTTGATCAGGGCTATAGCTGTATGGGCCCCTCTGCTATATGCTGGTAGATCAGGGATATAGCTGTATGGGCCCCTCTGCTATATGCTGGTAGATCAGGGCTATAGCTGTATGGGCCTCTCTGCTATATGCTGGTAGATCAGGGCTATAGCTGTATGGGCCCCTCTGCTATATGCTGGTAGATCAGGGCTATAGCTGTATGGGCCCCTCTGCTATATGCTGGTAGATCAGGGCTATAGCTGTATGGGCCCCTCTGCTATATGCTGGTAGATCAGGGCTATAGCTGTATGGGCCCCTCTGCTATATGCTGGTAGATCAGGGCTATAGCTGTATGGGCCCCTCTGCTATATGCTGGTAGATCAGGGCTATAGCTGTATGGGCCCCTCTGCTATATGCTGGTAGATCAGGGCTATAGCTGTATGGGCCCCTCTGCTATATGCTGGTAGATCAGGGCTATAGCTGTATGGGCCCCTCTGCTATATGCTGGTAGATCAGGGCTATAGCTGTATGGGCCCCTCTGCTATATGCTGGTAGATCAGGGCTATAGCTGTATGAGCCCCTCTGCTATATGCTGGTAGATCAGGGCTATAGCTGTATGGGCCCCTCTGCTATATGCTGGTAGATCAGGGCTATAGCTGTATGGGCCCCTCTGCTATATGCTGGTAGATCAGGGCTATAGCTGTATGGGCCCCTCTGCTATATGCTGGTAGATCAGGGCTATAGCTGTATGGGCCCCTCTGCTATATGCTGGTAGATCAGGGCTATAGCTGTATGGGCCCCTCTGCTATATGCTGGTAGATCAGGGCTATAGCTGTATGGGCCCCTCTGCTATATGCTGGTAGATCAGGGCTATAGCTGTATGGGCCCCTCTGCTATATGCTGGTAGATCAGGGCTATAGCTGTATGGGCCCCTCTGCTATATGCTGGTAGATCAGGGCTATAGCTGTATGGGCCCCTCTGCTATATGCTGGTAGATCAGGGCTATAGCTGTATGGGCCCCTCTGCTATATGCTGGTAGATCAGGGCTATAGCTGTATGGGCCCCTCTGCTATATGCTGGTAGATCAGGGCTATAGCTGTATGGGCCCCTCTGCTATATGCTGGTAGATCAGGGCTATAGCTGTATGGGCCCCTCTGCTATATGCTGGTAGATCAGGGCTATAGCTGTATGGGCCCTCTGCTATATGCTGGTAGATCAGGGCTATAGCTGTTTGGGCCCCTCTGCTATATGCTGGTAGATCAGGGCTATAGCTGTATGGGCCCCTCTGCTATATGCTGGTAGATCAGGGCTATAGCTGTATGGGCCCTCTGCTATATGCTGGTAGATCAGGGCTATAGCTGTATGGGCCCCTCTGCTATATGCTGGTAGATCAGGGCTATAGCTGTATGGGCCCCTCTGCTATATGCTGGTAGATCAGGGCTATAGCTGTATGGGCCCCTCTGCTATATGCTGGTAGATCAGGGCTATAGCTGTATGGGCCCCTCTGCTATATGCTGGTTGATCAGGGCTATAGCTGTATGGGCCCCTCTGCTATATGCTGGTAGATCAGGGCTATAGCTGTATGGGCCCCTCTGCTATATGCTGGTAGATCAGGGCTATAGCTGTATGGGCCCCTCTGCTATATGCTGGTAGATCAGGGCTATAGCTGTATGGGCCCCTCTGCTATATGCTGGTAGATCAGGGCTATAGCTGTATGGGCCCCTCTGCTATATGCTGGTAGATCAGGGCTATAGCTGTATGGGCCCCTCTGCTATATGCTGGTAGATCAGGGCTATAGCTGTATGGGCCCCTCTGCTATATGCTGGTAGATCAGGGCTATAGCTGTATGGGCCCCTCTGCTATATGCTGGTAGATCAGGGCTATAGCTGTTTGGGCCCCTCTGCTATATGCTGGTAGATCAGGGCTATAGCTGTATGGGCCCCTCTGCTATATGCTGGTAGATCAGGGCTATAGCTGTATGGGCCCCTCTGCTATATGCTGGTAGATCAAGGCTATAGCTGTATGGGCCCCTCTGCTATATGCTGGTAGATCATGGCTATAGCTGTATGGGCCCCTCTGCTATATGCTGGTAGATCAGGGCTATAGCTATATGGGCCCCTCTGCTATATGCTGGTAGATCAGGGCTATAGCTGTATGGGCCCCTCTGCTATATGCTGGTAGATCAGGGCTATAGCTGTATGGGCCCCTCTGCTATATGCTGGTAGATCATGGCTATAGCTGTATGGGCCCCTCTGTGGTGTCTAAACCCATGTTGCCTGGTGTTATACTTCCCTTCCTCTTCCATGTACTTCACAAGTCTCTGATTGATTATTTTTTCGAATATTTTACCTGGTGTAAAAAAAAAAAAAAGGTCCAGGCCACCGCCCCCAGACAAAAAATTGCCACTGCTCTGTGGCCACGGTAGCCGCCGTATGGTCCACTACCTGTGGACCATAAAGGGAGCCTGTATGGTCCACTACCTGTGGACCATACAGGGAGCCTGTATGGTCCACTACCTGTGGACTATACAGGGAGCCTGTATGGTCCACTACCTGTGGACCATACAGGGAGCCTGTATGGTCCACTACCTGTGGACTATACAGGGAGCCTGTATGGTCCACTACCTGTGGACCATACAGGGAGCCTGTATGGTCCACAGGCGGGAGAGTGTGTGTGATGTGCCGGCCATCCAGCCTCGTTCCCTTACACCAGGTAGTTCCTGCTGAACTTGCTGTCTTGAGTTCAATATCCCAGAAAGCGTGACGTGACGGTGATGTTCAACTGTATACATCAAGCTGTATAAGCGCGCTACATACACATCAAGCTGCATAAGCGCGCCACATACACATCAAGCGGTATAAGCGCGCCACATATACATCAAGCTGTATAAGCGTGCTACATACACATCAAGCTGTATAAGCGTGCCACATACACATCAAGCTGTATAAGCGTGCCACATACACATCAAGCTGTATAAGCGTGCTACATACACATCAAGCTGTATAAGCGTGCTACATACACATCAAGCTGTATAAGCGTGCTACATACACATCAAGCTGTATATGCGTGCTACATACACATCAAGCTGTATAAGCGTGCTACATACACATCAAGCTGTATAAGCGTGCCACATACACATCAAGCTGTATAAGCGTGCCACATACACATCAAGCTGTATAAGCGTGCTACATACACATCAAGCTGTATAAGCGCGCTACATACACATCAAGCTGTATAAGCGCGCCACATACACATCAAGCTGTATAAGCGCGCTACATACACATCAAGCTGTATAAGCGCGCTACATACACATCAAGCTATATAAGCGTGCCACATACACATCAAGCTGTATAAGCGTGCCACATACACATCAAGCTGTATAAGCGCGCTACATACACATCAAGCGGTATAAGCGCGCTACATTAAGCTTCGTCAACGGTCACGCTCATCACCTTTACCTTCCATATTCATCAAAGCTTCAACGCCACTCATCGCGGCCAGGAAAAAAAATGGTGCCATTTTACCGCCTCACAATGACACATTGTCCTTGTTGGGGGGGGGAGGCTCACCTGGGGGGGGAGGCTCATCTGGGGGGAGGGGGGAGGCTCACCTGGGGGGAGGGGGGAGGGGGAGGCTCACCTGGGGGGGATTCTCACCTGGGGGGAGGGGGAGGCTCACCTGGGGTGAGGGAGGCTCACCTGGGGTTAGGGGGGAGGGGGAGGCTCACCTGGGGTGAGGGGGGAGGGGGAGGCTCACCTGGGGTGAGGGGGGAGGGGGAGGCTCACCTGGGGTTAGGGGGGAGGGGGAGGCTCGCCTGGGGTGAGGGGGAGGCTCACCTGGGGTGAGGGGGGAGGGGGAGGCTCACCTGGGGTGAGGGGGGAGGGGGAGGCTTACCTGGGGGTGAGGGGGAGGCTCACCTGGGGTGAGGGGGAGGCTCACCTGGGGTGAGGGGGGAGGGGGAGACTTACCTGGGGGTGAGGGGGGAAGGGGAGGTGTCCTCGCATGTCGGTCCGTATAACCACCATCTCCACATGTCCCTGTCAGCCGGTAATGATCTCACGCGCTCGCTCGCTCGCACGCTCGCACGCACGCACTAAAGTTCAACTCAGGAAAGTGGAAAATAGTTAAATTAGGCGAAGGGAGCAGGAGGCTGAACACAAGGTACCATCTGGGAGGTGAAATCCTGCAAGAGTCAAATAGAGAGAAAGATCTGGGGGTTGATAACACCGAACCTGTCCCCAGAGGCCCATATCAAAAGGATATCATCAGCGGCATATGCTAGATTAGCCAACATAAGAACTGCCCTGAAAGACAAAAGAGTAAGAGGAGACATGATCACCAACTACAAAATTCTCAATGTAATCGACAGGCTGGACAAAGACAAACTATTTAGCACGGGTGGATCACGAACAAGGGGACACAGGTGGAAACTTAGAACAAAACTGAGCCACAGAGACATTAAAAATAATTTTTTCAGTGTCAAAGTAGTTAACAGATGGAATGCATTAGGCAGTGATGTGGTGGAGGCTGATTCCATACACAGTTTCACATGTAGATATGATAGAGCCCAGTAGCCGCAGTCGACAGTTGATAGACGGAACCGCAGAGCCGCAGCTCAACCCGCGGAAGCATAATTAAGCGAGTACACACATTTGGTATCAATTCACAAGAAAGGGTATAGGGAGGAGGCAGCTACCCACAGACCAGTTTCCCTGGCACGTCCTACCTAGATAAACAAAATAGAGAATAGCCTTGATAATTTGGAGAACCCGATACCTGATATTATCTTCCTAGGTGACTTCAACTTGCCTAGTCTCAGGTGGAAAATAGCAAACAATAATATTATACCAGGAAATCTATCAGGACCTAACCAACCACAGATTAGAGAACTACTTAGATTCTGTGACAAATTTTCACTCAATCAGCAGATATCGGAGCCAACGAGAAATGAAAATATTTTAGATCTGGTCTTTACGAACAATGAAGACATTATCAGAGACATTACGATATCAGATACCACATACTCAGATCACAAGCTCATTGAAGTGCAAACGACCATCAATACTCAGAATAGACCTAAAACGTTGATAAAGCGAGAGGGGCTATTCAGTAAATTCAATATTAATAATAAAAGGATAGACTGGGAGATAATAAACAGGGAACTTACAAACATTCCATGGGGAACTGTTCTAAGTAATACAAGTCCTACAGAAGGAATAGAAAAACTGACTTCGGAAGCGTATCAAGTCTGTCTGAAACATGTTCCTTTGAGGAAAGCCAGAAAGAGATCCAACGTAGAAAGAGAACGCAGACGACACTATAAACGCAAGAAAAAAATAACGGAACTGCTTATGCAGACACGAATTTCCCGTCAAAGAAGGAATAATTTAAATAGGGAGATTGAAGAAATCGAGCGGAAATTGAAACACTCATATGAAACTGAAGAAAGGCAGTTAGAACAGAAAGCAATTCAGGAAATAAAGAAAAATCCAAAATATTTCTTCACATATGCGAAATCAAAAGCAAAAACCACTGCCAGTATTGGACCTATTCGTACAAGTGAAGGTTCATACACGGAGGATGACAAAGAAATTAGTGAAATCCTAAAAAAGCAGTATGAGGACATATGCAGGCGATGAGTCACAATAACGTGGCTGAAGTATGTTGACCAGACCACACACTAGAAATAGAAGGGACGACGACGTTTCGGTCCGTCCTGGACCATTCTCAAGTCGATTGTGATGAGGACAGGACAGGACATGTTTAGCACTCCAATAAACAACATGAAAGTGGAAGATCCAGACAATTTCTTTATGCGGGATATTCAAACCCCTGTAAATATAACTGATATCAACACGAGCGCACTAAATTTTGAAAGAGAAATTGAAAACATGCCCATGCACTCGGCCCCAGGTCCAGATTCATGGAATTTAATATTTATAAAGAAATGCAAAGTGCCGGTAGCACAGGCACTCAGTATAGTGTGGAGGAAGAGCTTGGACACGGGGGAGATACCAGATGCACTGAAAGTAGCAGACATAGCCCCTCTACACAAGGGAGGGAGCAAGGCATTGGCAAAGAATTATAGACCAGTTGCACTAACATCGCAAATCATAAAAGTATTTGAGAGAGTGATTAGGAGTCAGGTCACCAATTTCATGGAGATCAATGACTGTAACACCGCTCTATTGTAACACCACTATAATGCACCACTATAATGGAACACCACTATAATGGAACACTAACTATAATTGATACTAAACTAATAATGTAAACACTACTTATCCTGAGTAACACTTCCCCATTGGTTGCACTTGGTAACACTGTTATGGGCTGACATATGATGGTTACACCGGGACTACAAAGTACACTGCCAACAAGGAGATGCTAACACAGGATGAAATACGCTGCCACCATCTGCCTTTGACCATTGAGACTATATCAAGCAACGAGGCAAGAAACATTGCTTGACTTGGAGAGTACTGTCTATGACTGTCATTAATTATGGAAACGGTTGTCAGCCACTATATCCAAAAGGCTAAGAGGATTCAACAATTGACACAGACGGGAAATTTAACACAAGTTTTATTGAGACCAAAATTATGTCAATCACCACTTATAAATCCTACTCTAACACTGGCAAAAATTTAAGAAATTTGAACATGGAACAAAACTTCAGAGATCACACACATTACCTTAAGACCTGTCTCTCCCTGGCTGAGATGTTCTTCACAGCCCTCTCTGGACCACAGTGTCCGGCACTCTCCCTTACTAAGTCCCTACAGGACCTCAATATACAACTCAACATGGGGGAGGGGGAGACTGTCTGTTGCTACCTACACCAAGATTCTAAGAGATCGGCCACACGTGTACAAACACTTAAGAAATATTTCAAAAAGCTTGTTTGACATTCACCATACACTCTTCAAGAGAGGAGTTATTAATTACGTGTGTGACTGACCTCTGACCTGGCAAAAAGGGGGAAGATCCATGGATGTTTACACATAAGAATCTGGAGTCTAATTCCCTTGCATGAAATATTACATACTTGAAACTATGCTGACTAAGACTAACCCAGGAATTTTTAATCAATATACAAGATAATCCGGAGGTCATCTGGGCTGACCTCTTGGAGACGGCTTCCCTGGGTGTGAACTCTAAGGGGGGGGGGGGGGAGGTCCTGGGTGTTACATGACCTTCACAACCCAGGCCAACATGGATTTCGAGCGGGAAGATCGTGCCTCTCACAGCTACTTGAGCACTACGACAAAGTCACTGAGGCATTAGAAGAAAAGCAGAATGTTGATGTGATATACACGGACTTCGCAAAGGCTTTCGATAAATGTGACCATGCCGTGATAGCACACAAAATGAAGTCAATGGGAATAACCGGTAAAGTAGGACGCTGGATACTCAGTTTTCTGTCAAACAGGACTCAGCGAGTAACGGTCAACCATATAAAATCTAGTCCAAGTGCAGTTAAAAGCTCTGTACCTCAGGGTACAGTCCTTGCACCGCTGCTTTTCCTTATTCTCATATCAGATATAGACAAAAATACAAGTCACAGCTTCGTATCATCCTTTGCAGATAACACAAAAATCAGTATGAAAATTATCTCGGCTGAAGACACTGAAAAACTTCAAGCTGATATTAATAAAGTTTTCGACTAGGCATCAGAAAATAACATGATATTTAACAGTGATAAATTCCAGGTACTCAGGTACGGTAAAAATGAGGACCTTAAACATAATACAGAGTACAAAACACAATCAAATGTACCCATAGTAGGAAAACAGCATGTAAAGGATTTGGGAACAATAATGTCTGACGACCTAACGTTTAAGGAGCATAACCAAGCAAATATTGCGACAGCCAGAAAAATGATAGGATGGATTACGAGAACTTTCAAATCCAGGGATCCCATCACAATGGTTGTACTCTTCAAGTCACTTGTGTTGTCCCGTCTTGAGTACTGCTCAGTACTCACTTCCCCCTTCAGAGCAGGAGAGATTGCTGAAATAGAGGGAATACAGAGAACATATACGGCACGCATAGACTCAATAAAGCACCTAAATTATTGGGATCGTCTCAAAGCCCTCCAAATGTACTCACTAGAAAGAAGACGAGAGAGATATCAAATAATATACACCTGAAAGATACTGGAGGGCCAAGTACCAACTCTACACAGTAAAATAACAACGTACTGGAGTGAACGATATGGAAGAAAATGCAGAATAGAACCAGTGAAGAGCAGAGGTGCCATAGGTACAATCAGAGAACACTGTATAAACATCAGAGGTCCGCGGCTGTTCAACACCCTCCCAGCGAGCATAAGAAATATTACAGGAACAACCGTGGACATCTTCAAGAGGAAACTAGATTGTTTCCTCCAAGGAGTGCCGGACCAACCGGGCTGTGGTGGGTATGTGGGGCTGCGGGCCGCTGCAAGCAACAGCCTGGTGGACCAAACTCTCGCAAGTCAAGCCTGGCCTCAGGCCGGGCTTGGGGAGTAGAAGAACTCCCAGAACTCCAACAACCAGGAATCTACCTGTGGTACCAGAATAAGTATTGATTAGTCTGTACTGGTTCTCCTTCAAGTTGTATTATCATCCTAAAAATATTTTTAGAGTGTTGTGTACCTGTTTAGTACACCCAGAATGTTAATGATTTGCATACGTTGTCTCGAATAAAGTTACTGATTGTGACTGTGAAAGATTTGACTGTCAGAGCTGTCAGTCACTCACCAGGTGAGCCAGGGGTGGTGGTTCAGACTGGCCGCCCCCACCCCCACCTCCGTCCTCCCCTCGTTACGGAAACATCTTTTGATAATAACTTGAGGGGAGATTATTGATAACTACTTTAGAGATGTTCTAATTAAATTTAGGGTTATTGTCCCCATGAAGGCCGACCCTACAGTGTGGCCGAGAGGTCTACAGTGTTATAGAGGGTGGGCCGTTATAGAGGGTGGGCCGTTATAGGAGGGTGGGCCGTTATAGGAGGGTGGGTGGCTATAGGGGCGGGACTGCTGCCGTGTAATGGCTTCCTGACACAAGCTCGTCCCTAGTGACGTCATGCAGGCCGGTGGGCAAGATGGCCGACAATTTAAAAACTGGCCCCAGTCTCCCACACCTGCCCCCCACTCTCCCACACCTGCCCCTACTCTCCCACACATGCCCCTACTCTCCCACACATGCCCCTACTCTCCCACACATGCCCCTACTCACCCACACCTGCCTCCCACTCTCCCACACCTGCCCTCCACTCTCCCACACCAGCCCCTACTCTCCCACACCTGCCCCCCACTCTCCCACACCTTCTCCCACACCTGCCCACCACTCTCCCACACCTGCCCACCACTCTCCCATACCTGCCCTCCACTCTCCCACACCTGCCCACCACTCTCTCACACCTGCCCCTCACTCTCCCACACCTACCCCCACTCTCCCACACCTGCCCCCACTCTCCCACACCTGCTCCCACTCTCCCACACCTGCCCACCACTCTCCTACACCTGTCCACCACTCTTCCACACCTGCCCCCACTCTTCCACACCTGCCCACCACTCTTCCACACCTGCCCCCACTCTCCCACACCTGCCCCTACTCTCCCACACCTGCCCTCACTCTTTCACACCTGCCCCCACTCTTCCACACCTGCCTACACTCTCCCACACCTGCCCACACTCTCCCACACCTGCCCACACTAGCCCACACTCTCCCACACCTGCCCATACTCCCCCACACCAGCCCACAATCTTCCACACCTGCCCACAATCTCCCACACCTGCCCACACCAGCCCACACTCTCCCACACCTGCCCACACTCTCCCACACCTGCCCACACCTACCCACACTCTCCCACACCTGCCCACACTCTTCCACACCTGCCTACACTCTCCCACACCTGCCCTCCACTCTCCCACATCTGCCCACCACTCTCCCACACTTGCCCACCACTCTCCCACACCTGCCCCACTCTTCCACACCTGCCCACCACTCTCCCACACCTGCCCCCACTCTCCCACACCTGCCCCCACTCTTCCACACCTGCCCACCACTCTCCCACACCTGCCCCCACTCTCCCACACCTGCCCCCACTCTCCCACACCTACCCTCACACTCTCGCACCTGCCCCCACTCTTCCACACCTGCCTACACTCTCCCACACCTGCCCACACTCTCCCACACCTGCTCACACTAGCCCACACTCTCCCACACCTGCCCATACTCTCCCTCACCAGCCCACACTCTCCCACACCTGCCCACAATCTCCCACACCTGCCCACACTCTCCCACACCTGCCCTCCACTCTCCCACACCTGCCCACCACTCCCACACCTGCCCACCACTCTCCCACACATGCCCCCACTCTCCCACACATGCCCCCACTCTTCCACACCTGCCCACCACTCTCCCACACCTGCCCCCACTCTCCCACACCTGCCCCTACTCTCCCACACCTGCCCTCACTCTCCCACACCTGCCACTCACGTTAAGCGGAGTGGTGTGTGTGTGTGTGGGTGGTCACGTTAAGCGGAGTGGTGTGTGTGTGTGTGGGTGGTCACGTTAAGCGGAGTGGTGTGTGTGTGTGGGTGGTCACGTTAAGCGGAGTGGTGTGTGTGTGTGGGTGGTCACGTTAAGCGGAGTGGTGTGTGTGTGTGGGTGGTCACGTTAAGCGGAGTGGTGTGTGTGTGTGGGTGGTCACGTTAAGCGGAGTGGTGTGTGTGTGTGGGTGGTCACGTTAAGCGGAGTGGTGTGTGTGTGTGGGTGGTCACGTTAAGCGGAGTGGTGTGTGTGTGTGGGTGGTCACGTTAAGCGGAGTGGTGTGTGTGTGTGGGTGGTCACGTTAAGCGGAGTGGTGTGTGTGTGTGGGTGGTCACGTTAAGCGGAGTGGTGTGTGTGTGTGGGTGGTCACGTTAAGCGGAGTGGTGTGTGTGTGTGGGTGGTCACGTTAAGCGGAGTGGTGTGAGTGTGTGGGTGGTCACGTTAAGCGGAGTGGTGTGTGTGTGTGGGTGGTCACGTTAAGCGGAGTGGTGTGTGTGTGTGGGTGGTCACGTTAAGCGGAGTGGTGTGTGTGTGTGGGTGGTCACGTTAAGCGGAGTGGTGTGTGTGTGTGGGTGGTCACGTTAAGCGGAGTCGTGTGTGTGTGTGGGTGGTCACGTTAAGCGGAGTGGTGTGTGTGTGTGGGTGGTCACGTTAAGCGGAGTGGTGTGTGTGTGTGGGTGGTCACGTTAAGCGGAGTGGTGTGTGTGTGTGGGTGGTCACGTTAAGCGGAGTGGTGTGTGTGTGTGTGGGTGGTCACGTTAAGCGGAGTGGTGTGTGTGTGTGTGGGTGGTCACGTTAAGCGGAGTGGTGTGTGTGTGTGTGGGTGGTCACGTTAAGCGGAGTGGTGTGTGTGTGTGGGTGGTCACGTTAAGCGGAGTGGTGTGTGTGTGTGGGTGGTCACGTTAAGCGGAGTGGTGTGTGTGTGTGGGTGGTCACGTTAAGCGGAGTGGTGTGTGTGTGTGGGTGGTCACGTTAAGCGGAGTGGTGTGTGTGTGTGGGTGGTCACGTTAAGCGGAGTGGTGTGTGTGTGGGTGGTCACGTTAAGCGGAGTGGTGTGTGAGTGTGGGTGGTCACGTTAAGCGGAGTGGTGTGTGTGTGTGGGTGGTCACGTTAAGCGGAGTGGTGTGTGAGTGTGGGTGGTCACGTTAAGCGGAGTGGTGTGTGTGTGTGGGTGGTCACGTTAAGCGGAGTGGTGTGTGAGTGTGGGTGGTCACGTTAAGCGAAGTGGTGTGTGTGTGTGGGTGGTCACGTTAAGCGGAGTGGTGTGTGAGTGTGGGTGGTCACGTTAAGCGGAGTGGTGTGTGTGTGTGGGTGGTCACGTTAAGCGGAGTGGTGTGTGAGTGTGGGTGGTCACGTTAAGCGGAGTGGTGTGTGTGTGTGTGGGTGGTCACGTTAAGCGGAGTGGTGTGTGTGTGTGGGTGGTCACGTGGGGGGGGACCAGTGGGCGCACTACATATACTGGCACAACACCCCAATGCTCTGCCACACTATGTTACCAACACCCATTTTTTACCCTATTTTATTTATTTATTACCCACCCCATACCCATCTCGTGGGCGGTGGTGGACCCCATACCCATCTCGTGGGCGGTGGTGGACCCCATACCCATCTCGTGGGCGGTGGTGGACCCCATACCCATCCCGTGGGCGGTGGTGGACCCCATACCCATCCCGTGGACGGTGGTGGACCCCATACCCATCTCGTGGGCGGTGGTGGACCCCATACCCATCCCGTGGGCGGTGGTGGACCCCATACCCATCCCGTGGGCGGTGGTGGACCCCATACCCATCCCGTGGGCGGTGGTGGACCCCATACCCATCCCGTGGGCGGTGGTGGACCCCATACCCATCCCGTGGGCGGTGGTGGACCCCATACCCATCCCGTGGGCGGTGGTGGACCCCATACCCATCCCGTGGGCGGCGGTGGACCCCGTACTTTGAGAGCTTATAATCCATGGCATGATAGTTCATCACGACTAATAACAGTGTGAACACTTCGAATTATTGATGACAACTGAGACGTTACTGACAAGCAGGTAAGGGGAATGGAGGCATGAGGTGAAAGTGGTTCACCTGGCTGCCTCTTGGCCTGTACCTGGTGGGTACCTTTACTAGTTGATCGCGTCAGTGACACTAAACTTAATCCCAGCTCCCACCACTGGGGGAGCTGTTAATTATAATCCCTGGGTGAAGGAGGGAGGGCATGCCACGGTGGGTGACACGTGCAGGGAACAACTCCTCTTCTTCAACTTTAAAACTTTTGGTCATTATTAAGAGTTACTGTCACCTCCAGGGCTACAAGGGCACATCCAACAACAGAGGAGTTACTAGCCGTCGTGTGTGACAAACAGGCTACTTTGAGAACGACAAATTCACTGGAACGCTAATAATAATTTATTAAGTCAACATCTTTAGATAATTTAGGTTTCCAAATAGGCACTGGCAGTATTGTGTGATGTTATGACTGACGGCGGCCACTTGCTCTAACTCCAGCTCATGCTGGACAAGGGCCTGACAGCTGAATGGACACCGCTTCAGATTCGTAGTCCTAAGGTTCCTGGTTCGATTCCCGGTGGAGTCGGAAACAAATGGGTTTAGTTTCTTTCACCCTAATGCACTTTTTCAGTAAATAGGTACCTGGGAGTTAGACAGCTGATACAGGCTGCTTCCTGGGGATGTGTAACAAAAAGGAGGCCTGGTCGAGGACCGGGCCGCGGGGACGCTAAACCCCGAAATCATATCATGATAACCTCAATATAAGAAGATGTAACCCACTGCCATACTAGAGGGTAAGTGTGCCCTCTGGCTGACGTCCCACACACTCCTCACTCTACAGAGTCCACCACGGCTCTAACTCTACCTGGTCACAAGCCCACGGCTCTAACTCTACCTGGTCACAAGCCCACGGCTCTAACTCTACCTGGTCACAAGCCCACACTGCTTCACACCCCGAGAACATGCTGGCTCTGTGGTCCTGCCTCATGCACCCCGGGTCTCAGCCAGCCCCTTGTGTCAGGTGGACGTCAACCCCGTGTGTCAGGTGGGCGTCAACCCCGTGTGTCAGGTGGGCGTCAACCCCGTGTGTCAGGTGGGCGTCAACCCCTTGTGTCAGGTGGGCGTCAACCCCGTGTGTCAGGTGGACGTCAACCCCGTGTGTCAGGTGGGCGTCAACCCCTTGTGTCAGGTGGGCGTCAACCCCGTGTGTCAGGTGGGCGTCAACCCCTTGTGTCAGGTGGACGTCAACCCCGTGTGTCAGGTGGGCGTCAACCCCTTGTGTCAGGTGGACGTCAACCCCGTGTGTCAGGTGGGCGTCAACCCCGTGTGTCAGGTGGACGTCAACCCCGTGTGTCAGGTGGGCGTCAACCCTGTGTGTCAGGTGGGCGTCAACCCCTTGTGTCAGGTGGGCGTCAACCCCGTGTGTCAGGTGGGCGTCAACTCCTTGTGTCAGGTGGGCGTCAACTCCGTGTGTCAGGTAGGCGTCAACCCCGTGTGTCAGGTGGGCGTCAACCCCGTGTGTCAGGTGGGCGTCAACCCCGTGTGTCAGGTGGACGTCAACCCCGTGTGTCAGGTGGGCGTCAACCCCGTGTGTCAGGTGGACGTCAACCCCGTGTGTCAGGTGGGCGTCAACCCCGTGTGTCAGGTGGACGTCAACCCCGTGTGTCAGGTGGGCGTCAACCCCGTGTGTCAGGTGGGCGTCAACCCCGTGTGTCAGGTGGGCGTCAACCCCTTGTGTCAGGTGGGCGTCAACCCCGTGTGTCAAGTGGGCGTCAACCCCGTGTGTCAGGTGGGCGTCAACCCCGTGTGTCAGGTGGACGTCAACCCCGTGTGTCAGGTGGGCGTCAACCCCGTGTGTCAGGTGGACGTCAACCCCGTGTGTCAGGTGGGCGTCAACCCCGTGTGTCAGGTGGACGTCAACCCCGTGTGTCAGGTGGGCGTCAACCCCGTGTGTCAGGTGGGCGTCAACCCCTTGTGTCAGGTGGGCGTCAACCCCGTGTGTCAGGTGGGCGTCAACCCCGTGTGTCAGGTGGGCGTCAACCCCGTGTGTCAAGTGACAATACTAATACTGATGTGACCGTGTTTTCTTGAGACTCCAACCTTCTCTTTTCCTTTACTGTGTGTCTCTCCCTCGTGTTAAGCTACACTGTAGCCCAGGAGACGCCTCCTATTCCTTCATGGCGGTGTAAGTCATGTATACACATGGTAGTCTTGTCTGATCTTTGAGTTGGCAGCATGTTACGTTGGCGACCCAGCGGCCTGAGGCCCACTCGAGTCCCCTAATGACCCACACAGTCCACTGTGTTCCACAGGTGGTTGTCAACCAAGTTTTTTGTTGCAGGGTAAAAAACACCTGAAGGCTGGGGGGGGGTTAGGCGAGGCGAGGCGGCTCGTGCCCACTCGCGCTAACAACCCAATCATCGCCCCCACTTGACCGCCGCCCGCGCCAGCCCTTGTTTGTTGTGTTGGGCTTGTGCTCGGTCCACCTATGGAGGCCGCCGGTCAACCTGTGGAGGCCGCCGGTCAACCTGTGGAGGCCGCCGGTCAACCTGTGGAGGCCGCCGGTCAACCTGTGGAGGCCGCCGGTCAACCTGTGGAGGCCGCCGGTCAACCTGTGGAGGCCGCCGGTCAACCTGTGGAGGCCGCCGGTCAACCTGTGGAGGCCGCCGGTCAACCACAGAACTTACCAGTCAGCATATTCACCTCAGCCGAGGACATCGTCTAGGGCTATATATACACCGAGAAGCAGTGTACAAAGATGTTCTTTTTTTCATATCGAGAGGTATAAATCCGTTGGTAGTTATAGATGAGACATGTACGTACTAATTACCACGTACACAGCACGTTGGTAATAGTTGCCACGTACACAGCTGGCATGGTGGTGGCGCACACGCTCTCTGAACGCTAAACATTACAGAAGGCACAGCAAACAATTTACACGATGGTCGCCGGGAGATGTGTGGGTGTGAGAGGTGCTGCGGGTCACAGGGAGGACACTGACCAACCAGTAAGTCCTGGACACGACTGTGTGTGTATACACATCGTGAAGCAGGCTACACCCCTGGGTGTATATATCGCTAAGTGTAGTGGGTGAGAAGGTTTGTAAATAGTGAGATTAACACCTCTCCTGCCGGTCCTTTTATGGAGGAGTGGCGGGGATAAACACACCTTTTATGGGGGCTGTTGGCGGCCGGTGGTTGTTGACGACTGTTTGCTGGTTAACCGCTCTAGTTTGTGGCCTCCTCAACCTCCCGGAAATGACCGTTCCACTAACTCTTCTCCAATGGCGCACTTGACACGTGGACAAGTAGTGAGGCTCACTGACTACCGCACCATCAGTGTATATACCGCACCTTCACCTCTCACTCTGTAACTTGAGAAACACTCTCACGGTCTGGTCCAAGTGTTTACACGGTGTGAGGTACCTACACTGTAGCCAGACTCTGACCACGTGTTACAAGGGTTGTGTAGTGATGCTGTGAGGGTGCCCGCCTCCACCCTCCTCCCCATACTCGGTCTTACCAGTCTCTAATATCTCTGTGGCTCATTTGGGCACTCAGTTTCCACCTGTGTCCCCTAGTGCGTGTGCCCCTTGTGTTAAATAGACTTTTTATCTACCCTGTCAGTTCCCTTGAGAATCTTGAATGTGGTGATTATGTCCCCCCTAACTCTTCTGTCTTCCAGCGAAGTGAGGTTTAATTCCCGTAGTCTCTCCTCGTAGCTCATACCTCTCAGCTTGGGTACTATAGTCTGGTGGCAAACTTTTGAACCTTTTCCAGTTTAATCTTATCCTTGACTAGATATGGACTCCATGCTGGGGCTGCATACTCCAGGATTGGCCTGACATATGTGGTATACAAAGTTCTGAATGATTCCTTACACAAGTTTCTGAATGCCGTTCCTATGTTGGTCGTAGAATTCTATTAAGCCAGTCAGGCAAGATTTACCCTCCCTGAACCCATGTTGGCGATTTGTCACGAAGTCCCTTCTCTCCAGATGTGTTACCAGGTTTTTTTCTCACGATCTTCTCCATCACCTTGCATGGTATACAAGTCAAGGACACTGGCCTGTAGTTCAGTGCCTCTTGCCTGTCCTTTTTGTATATTGGGACCACATTCCCTGTCTTCCATATTTCTGGTAGGTCTCCCATCTTCAGTGACCTACTATACACTATGGAGAGTGGCAAGCAAAGTGCCTCTGCACACTCTTTCAGTACCCATGGCGAGATTCCGTCTGGACCAACAGCCTTTCTAACATCCAGATCCAGCAGGTGTCTCTTGACCTCCTCTCTCGTAATTTCGAACCCTTCCAAGCCGCCTGATTTACTGCCCTTTCTCCTAGCACAGTGACCTCACCTTGTTCTGTTGTGAAGACCTCCTGGAACCTCCTGTTGAGTTCTTCACACACCTCTCTGTCATTCTCTGTATACCTGTCCTCGCCTGTTCTAAGTTTCACTACCTGTTCTTTCACTGTTGTTTTCCTTCTGATGTGACTGTGGAGTAGCTTTGGTTCGGTCTTGGCTTTGTTTGCTATATCATTTTCATAACTTTTCTCTGCTTCTCTTCTCACCCTGACATACTCATTCCTGGTTCTCTGGTATCTCTCTCTGCTTTCTGGTGTTCTGTTATTCCGGATGTTTCTCCACGCCCTTTTGTTCAGTTTCTTTGCTTCCATTCATGCCCTATTATACCATGGATACTTCTTTTGCTTCTCGGATTTTTCCCTTTGGGCCGGGAAAGACCCTTACTGGGTCTGTGTAGTAAGACAGATGTTGTCTTACATCATAATGGTTTTTTTATTAAAAACGTAAATACACAGCAATGTGCTGCCACCCTGTGAGGCATCACTGGGGACCCTCAACATATAACCAAGAGCCACATACCTGTACAATACCTGGTTGATGGGGTTCTGGGAGTTCTTCTACTCCCCAAGCCCAGCCCGAGGCCAGGCTTGACTTGTGAGAGTTTGGTCCACCAGGCTGTTGCTTGGAGCGGCCCGCAGGCCCACATACCCACCACAGCCCGGTTGGTCCGGCACTCCTTGGTTGAAACCGTGGACCTCTGATGTTTATGCAGTGTTCTCTGATTGTGCCTATGGCACCCCTGCTCTTCACTGGTTCTATTCTGCATTTTCTTCCATATTGTTCACTCCACTACGTTGTTATTTTACTGTGCAGATTTGGGGCCTGTCCCTCCAGTATCTTCCACGAGTATATTATTTGATATCTCTCTCTCGTCTTCTTTCTAGAGAGTACATTTGGAGAGCTTTGAGACGATCCCAATAATTTTGGTGTTTTATCGCGTCTATGCGTGCCGTATATGTTCTCTGTATTCCCTCTATTTCAGCAATCTCTCCTGCTCTGAAGGGGGAAGTGATTTTCCTACTATGGGTACATTTGATTGTGTTTTGTACTCTGTATTATGTTTAAGGTCCTCATTTTTACCGTACCTGAGTACCTGGAATTTATCACTGTTAAACATCATGTTATTTTCTGATGCCCAGTCGAAAACTTTATTAATATCAGCTTGAAGTTTTTCAATGACTTCAGCCGAGGTAATTTTCATACTGATTTTTGTGTTATCTGCAAAGGATGATACGAAGCTGTGACTTGTATTTTTGTCTATATCTGATGTGAGAATAAGGAAAAACAGCGGTGCAAGGACTGTACCCTAAGGTACAGAGCTTTTAACTGCACTTGGACTAGATTTTATATGGTTGACTGTTACTCGCTGAGTCCTGTTTGACAGAAAACTGAGTATCCAGCGTCCTACTTTACCGGTTATTCCCATTGACTTCATTTTGTGTGCTATCACGCCATGGTCACATTTATCGAAAGCCTTTGCGAAGTCCGTGTATATCACATCAGCATTCTGTTTTTCTTTTAATGCCTCAGTGACTTTGTTGTAGTGCTCAAGTAGCTGTGAGAGGCACGATCTTCCCGCTCGAAATCCATGTTGGCCTGGGTTGTGAAGGTCATTGGTTTCCATGAAATTGGTGGCCTGACTTTTAATCACTCTCTCAAATACTTTTATTATGTGCGACGTTAGTGCAACTGGTCTATAATTCTTTGCCAATGCTTTGCTCCCTCGCTTGTGTAGAGGGGCTATGTCTGCTGCTTTAAGTGCATCTGGTATCACCCCCGTGTCCAAGCTCTTCCTCCACACTATACTGAGTGCCTGTGCTGCCGGCACTCTGCATTTCTTTATAAATATTGAATTCCATGAATCTGGACCTGGGGCCGAGTGCATGGGCATGTTTTCAATTTCTCTTTCAAAGTTTAGTGCGCTCGTGTTTATATCAGTTATATTTACAGGGGTTTGGATATCCCACAACAAAGACATTATCTGGATCTTCCACTTTCATGTTGTTTATCGGAGTGCTAAACATGTCCTCATACTGCTTTTTTAGGATTTCACTAATTTCTTTGTCATCCTCCGTGTATGAACCTTCACTTGTACGAATAGGTCCAATACTGGCAGTGGTTTTGCTTTTGATTTTGCATGTGTATATTTTGCACATATAACCAAGAACCACATATAACCAAGAGCCACATATAAACCGGAGCCACATATAACCAGCAGTACATATAACCAAGAGTCACATTTAAACAAGGCCACATATATACAAGTGCTACATGTCCCCCCCTCAGAGGATGGTTAGTGTCACATATGGTCTGAGAAGACATGAGATGTGAGTGTATGGTTCACTAGGGTGCACATGTGGTGCGTGATGGTGAGGTGCAGGAAGGTTGTGCCGCGCCAGGCTGGTCGTCATCACCATACACGCTGACAGTAAACATTGTTCCACACACACACACACACACACACACACACACACACACACACACACACACACACACACACACACACACACACACACACTCACACGGGATATAAGGGAAGTTAAGATGGAAGCGCCCTTGGGAATGAGTGACCACAGTGTATTGAACTTTGAGTACCTGGTAGAGCTAGGACTTATCTCCCCCCAAAAAGAACTAGGAATCAAAAGGCTGGCATACCGAAAGGGGAATTATGAACAGATGAGAAGTTTCCTAAGTGAAATACCTTGGGACACAGACCTCAGAGACAAGTCTGTACAGGGTATGATGGACTATGTTACCCAAAAGTGTCAGGAGGCAGTAAACAGGTTCATCCCGGCCCAAAGGGAAAAACCCGAGAAGCAACAAAAGAATCCATGGTATAATAGGGCATGTATGGAAGCGAAGAAACTGAACAAGAAGGCGTGGAGGAACTTCCGGAATAACAGAACACCAGAAAGCAGGGAGAGATACCAGAGAACCAGGAATGAGTACGTCAGGGTGAGAAGAGAAGCAGAGAAAATTTTTGAAAATGATATAGCAAACAAAGCCAAGACCGAACCAAAGCTACTCCACAGTCACATCAGAAGGAAAACAACAGTAAAAGAACAGGTATTGAAACTTAGAACAGGCGAGGACAGGTATACAGAGAATGACAGAGAGGTGTGTGAGGAACTCAACAAGAGGTTCCAGGAGGTCTTCACAATAGAACAGGGTGAGGTCACTGTGCTAGGAGAAAGGGAGGTAAACCAGGCGGCCTTGGAGGAGTTCGAAATTACGAGAGAGGAGGTCAAGAGACACCTGCTGGATCTGGATGTTAGAAAGGCGGTTGGTCCAGATGGGATCTCACCATGGGTACTGAAAGAGTGTGCAGAGGCACTTTGCTTGCCACTCTCCATAGTGTATAGTAAATCACTAGAGACGGGAGACCTACCAGAAATATGGAAGACGGCGAATGTGGTCCCAATATACAAAAAGGGCGACAGACAAGAGGCACTGAACTACAGGCCAGTGTCCTTGACTTGTATACCATGCAAGGTGATGGAGAAGATCGTGAGAAAAAACCTGGTAACACATCTGGAGAGAAGGGACTTCGTGACAAATCGCCAACATGGATTCAGGGAGGGTAAATCTTGCCTTACAGGCTTGATAGAATTCTACGATCAGGTGACACAGATTAAGCAAGAAAGAGAGGGCTGGGCGGACTGCATTTTCTTGGATTGTCGGAAAGCCTTTGACACAGTACCACATAAGAGGCTGGTACATAAGCTGGAGAGACAGGCAGGTGTAGCTGGTAAGGTGCTCCAGTGGATAAGGGAGTATCTAAGCAATAGGAAGCAGAGAGTTACGGTGAGGGGTGAGACCTCCGATTGGCGTGAAGTCACCAGTGGAGTCCCACAGGGCTCTGTACTCGGTCCTATCTTGTTTCTGATATATGTAAATGATCTCCCGGAGGGTATCGATTCATTTCTCTCAATGTTTGCGGACGATGCTAAAATTATGAGAAGGATTAAAACAGAAGAGGACTGTTTGAGGCTTCAAGAAGACCTAGACAAGCTGAAGGAATGGTCGAACAAATGGTTGTTAGAGTTTAACCCAACCAAATGTAATGTAATGAAGATAGGTGTAGGGAGCAGGAGGCCAGATACAAGGTATCATCTGGGAGAGGAAATTCTTCAGGAGTCAGAGAAGGAAAAAGACTTGGGGGTTGATATCACGCCAGACCTGTCTCCTGCAGCACATATCAAGCGGATAACATCAGCGGCATATGCCAGGCTGGCCAACATACGAACGGCATTCAGAAACTTGTGTAAAGAATCATTCAGAACTTTGTATACCACATATGTCAGGCCAATCCTGGAGTATGCAGCCCCAGCATGGAGTCCATATCTAGTCAAGGATAAGACTAAACTGGGAAAGGTTCAAAGGTTTGCCACCAGACTAGTACCCGAGCTGAGAGGTATGAGCTACGAGGAGAGACTACGGGAATTAAACCTCACTTCGCTGGAAGACAGAAGAGTTAGGGGGGACATGATCACCACATTCAAGATTCTGAAGGGGATTGATAGGGTAGATAAAGACAGTCTATTTAACACAAGGGGAACACGCACAAGGGGACACAGGTGGAAACTGAGTGCCCAAATGAGCCACAGAGATATTAGAAAGAACTTTTTTAGTGTCAGAGTGGTTGACAAATGGAATGCATTAGGGGGTGATGTGGTGGAGGCTGACTCCATACACAGTTTCAAGTGTAGATATGACAGAGCCCGATAGGCTCAGGAATCTG
This sequence comes from Procambarus clarkii, assembly GCF_040958095.1. Taxonomy (NCBI): domain Eukaryota; kingdom Metazoa; phylum Arthropoda; class Malacostraca; order Decapoda; family Cambaridae; genus Procambarus; species Procambarus clarkii. Next base: position 100,970 of record NC_091192.1, read on the forward strand.
TACACCTGTTGATTGACGGTTGAGAGGCGGGACCAAAGAGCCAGAGCTCAACCCCCGCAAACACAACTAGGTGAGTACAGCTAGGTGAGTACACACACACACACACACACACACACACACACACTCACTCACACTCACACTACGAGGGGGGGCCTCGTAGCCTGGTGGATAGCGCGCAGGACTCGTAATTCTGTGGCGCGGGTTCGATTCCCGCACGAGGCAGAAAAAAATGGGCAAAGTTTCTTTCACCCTGAATGCCCCTGTTACCAAGCAGTAAATAGGTACCTGGGAGTTAGTCACCTGTCACGGGCTGCTTCCTTGTGTGTGTGGGGTGTGGAAAAAAAAAGTAGTTAGTAAACAGTTGATTGATAGTTGAGAGGCGGGCCGAAAGAGCAAAGCTCAACCCCCGCAAACACAACTAGGTGAATACACACACACACACACACACACACACACACACACACACACACACACACACACTCACACACACACACACACACACACACACACACACACACACACACACACACATACACACACACACACACATACACACACACACACACACACACACACACACACACACACACACACACACACACACACACACACACACACACACACACACACACACACACACACACACACACTGACTGGCGAACAGTAACAAGTGGAGTACCTCAAGGATCGGTGCTGGGACCAATCCTCTTTCTAATTTACGTAAATGATATGTTTACAGGAGTGGAATCATACATGTCAATGTTTGCGGATGACGCAAAATTAATGAGAAGAGTTGTGACAGACGAGGATTGTAGGATCCTCCAAGAGGACTTAAACAGGCTGCAGAGATGGTCAGGGAAATGGCTACTGGAGTTTAACACCAGTAAATGTAAAGTTATGGAAATGGGATCAGGTGACAGGAAACCAAAGGGACAGTACACAATGAAGGGGAACAGCCTACCTGTAACGATTCGAGAAAGAGACCTGGGAGTGGATGTGACACCTAATCTAACTCCTGAGGCACATATAAATAGGATAACGACAGCAGCGTACTCTACACTGGCGAAAATTAGAACTTCATTCAGAAACCTAAATGAGGAGGCTTTTAGGGCGCTTTACACTGCCTACGTGAGACCCGTCTTAGAGTCTAGAGTCTAGAGTAGAGCCGCGCCATCATGGAGCGCCCACCTGAAGAAACACATAAAGAAACTGGAGAAGGTTCAGAGGTTTGCGACGAGGCTTGTCCCAGAGTTACGAGGGATGGGATATGAAGAGCGGCTGAAGGAACTGAACCTTACGACACTAGAGAAAAGAAGGGAGAGAGGAGATATGATAGGGACATATAAAATACTCAGGGGAATTGACAAAGTGGAAATAGATGAAATGTTCACACGTAATAATAACAGAACGAGGGGACATGGGTGGAAACTGGAAACTCAGATGAGTCACAGAAATGTTAGGAAGTTTTCTTTTAGCGTGAGAGTAGTGAAAAAATGGAATGCACTTGGGGGAACAGGTTGTGGAAGCAAATACTATTCATACTTTTAAAACTAGGTATGATAGGGAAATGGGACAGGAGTCATTGCTGTAAACACCCGATAGCTGGAAAGGCGGGATCCAAGAGTCAATGCTCGATCCTGCAAGCACAAATAGGTGAGTATAGGTGAGTACACACACACACACACACACACACACACACACACACACACACACACACACACACACACACACACACACACACATCCCAAGGAAGCAGCTCGTAGTAGCTGTCTAACTCCCAGGTACCTATTTACTGCTAGGTGAACCTGGGCATCAGGGGTGAAAGAAACCCTCCAGACCATAGGACTACAAATCCCGAGCGCTGTCTACTCAGCTGTCAGGCCTCCTAACATGGTGAGGATGTGGAGCAGAACGCGGGAGGAAAAAATTACACTCACCTAGTTGTGCTTGCCGGGATTGAGCTTTGGCTCTTTGGTCCCGCCTCTCGACCGTCATTCAACCAACGTGTACAGATTCCTGAGCCTACTGGGCTCTATCATATCTACACTTGAAACTGTGTATGGAGTCAGCCTCCACCACATCACTTCCTAATGTTAACTATTTATTAACTACTCTGACACTGAAAACATTCTTTCTAATGTCACTGTGGTTCATTTGGGTACTAAGTTTCCACCTGTGTCCCTTTGATCGTGTTCCATCCGTGCTGAACAGTTTGTCTTTGTCACACCTGCCAATTTCAGGGACGTGAGGTTTAGCTCCCGTAGCCTTTCCTCGTAGCTCATTCCTCTCAGTTCTGGAACTAGTCTGGTGGCATTCCTTTGAATCTTCACTAACTTTGTCTTGTGTTTAACTGGGTATGACTCCAGGTTGGAGCTGCATACTCCATGATTGGTCTGACATAAGTGGTATATAATTTCCTAAACGATTCCTTACACAAGTTTCTAAATGCAGTTCTTATGTTGGCTAATCTAGCATATGACGCTGATGATATCCTTTTGATGTGGGCCTCTGGGGACAGGTTCGGTGATATCAACCCCCAGATCTTTCTCTCTATTTGACTCTTGCAGGATTTCACCTCCCAGATGGTACCTTATGTTCAGCCTGCTGCTCCCTTCGCCTAATTTCATTACTTTACACTTTCCTGAGTTGAACTTTAGTAGCCATTTTCTACACCATTCCTCCAGTTTGTCCAGGTCGTCCTGTAGTCTCTGTCAATCTTCATCCGTCTTGATTCTTCTCATAATTTTTGCATCATCAGCAAACATTGAGAGGAACGAGTTTATACCCTCCGGAAGATCGTTTACATATATTAGAAACAGGATGGGTCCAAGTACTGAGCCCTGTGGGACTCCGCTAGTGACATCTCGCCACTCTGATGTCTCCTCCCTCACCGTTACTCGCTGTTTCCTGTTGCTTAAGTACTCCCTTATCCTGGCTGCTTTCTAGGGGGATGTAACAAAAAGAAGGCCCTTGGTCGAGGACCGGGCCGTGGGGACGCTAAGCCCCAAAATCATCTCATGATAATCTCAAGAAGGTAACCTCCACTGGAGCACCTTACCTTTTACTCCTACCTGTTGCTCCAACTTTTGTAACAGCCTTTTACGGAGCACTGTGTCAAAGGCTTTCTGACAGTCTAAGAAAATGCAGTCTGCCCACCCTTCTCTTTCTTGCCTAATTTTTGTTGCCTAGTCATAGAATTCTATTAAACCTGTCAGGCACGATTTACCATCTCTGAACCCATGTTGGTGGTGCGTTACAAAGCTATTTCCCTCTAGATGCTCTACGAGCCTTTTCCTCACGATCTTCTCCATCACCTTGCATGGTATACAAGTTAGGGAAACTGGCCTGTAGTTCAGTGCCTCTTGCCTGTCACCCTTTTTGTATAATTTTCCGGTAGGTCTCCTGTTTCCAGTGACTTGTTATTCACCATAGAGTGGCACACTTAGTGCTTCTGCACCTTCTTTTAGTATCCATGGTGAGATTCTGTCAGGCCCAACAGCCTTTGTCACATCCAGCTCCAGCAGACACCTTTTGACCTCATCACTGGTGAGGTCAACTTCCTCTAAAGTTGCTTGGTTTGCCGCCTCCTCTCTTAGTATAGGGGCTTCTCCTCGCTCTATAGTGAGGGAGTGTCCACACTCCACACACTCTTGTGGTGGAGTGTCAAGGGTGAGTGTGGAGTGTCAAGGGTGAGTGTGGAGTGTCAAGGGTGAGTGTGGAGTGTCAAGGGTGGGTGTGGAGTGTCAAGGGTGGGTGTGGAGTGTCAAGGGTGAGTGTGGAGTGTCAAGGGAGAGTGTGGAGTGTCAAGGGTGGGTGTGGAGTGTCAAGGGTGGGTGTGGAGTGTCAAGGGTGAGTGTGGAGTGTCAAGGGTGAGTGTGGAGTGTCAAGGGTGAGTGTGGAGTGTCAAGGGTGGGTGTGGAGTGTCAAGGGTGGGTGTGGAGTGTCAAGGGTGGGTGTGGAGTGTCAAGGGTGGGTGTGGAGTGTCAAGGGTGAGTGTGGAGTGTCAAGGGTGAGTGTGGAGTGTCAAGGGT